>NC_067482.1:21419645-21722145 GCF_947179515.1 Apodemus sylvaticus | reverse complement strand
AATCAAACTTTTCTTTCACCTCAGATCTTTGTCTAAGGGTGCAGTCAACTTCTGAGTGTAATTAGAAAATAACATAGCAGCTAAGAGGAATGTTATTAAGGGAAAAAATATTCCCTGGTTTGGCTTGTTATAATAAATTGTTATAATGCTTAAGCCTTAATGTGATAATATACTGCCTCAGTGCCTGATTTGTTACAAAAACCTTAATAAATACCAGTGCTTAAATTTTTGAAAAAATTACATTAGATGTTGTGAAAGTGATAGATGGGACCTTGCCACCAGTTCCCTTCTTTGTCTGCTGAATTTGAAAACAGGTGAAAAGACACCAAAAATGTGACATGAGAATCACTAAATCAAAGAAAGATGCACCCTTAGTATCTTTCTTAGAGATCTAGGCAGAAGAAGGGAAAGGCCCTAAGGCTACTAGTGCTGGACAAACCTGTGATCACAAAGATTTCAAACAGGAGCTGAGGTCTGAGGTCAGAGGAGGAGAAGTCCAACCGGAGGCCCACAGAGAGCGCCATCCTTTCAGGCTTCCTCCTTCCTCCTGAATAAGGAGAATTTCCAGTTTATGAGTCAAGAACTTCAACACTCCATAATCTTCCGTGTTCTGTTCCTGTACCTTCCTTTCCAACTTCACAACTCTTTGTTCTCTATCTTGTCACCTGTAGAGTAGGTTTTTCAAAATCTTTGCCACGACCCCAACATCCTGACTCCATGATACATTTTCCTCTTCTCTCTGTAGCTCAAGCCCTTCTGCTTATTTTTTTTATGAGGCCTTTCACAATTTCTTCATGTTGAGAAGAATTTTTCCCTTCTGGCATCCTGTACAGTCCCATAGTGAGCAATAATCAACATGCTTTGCACAATATTGGTTCTGTTTATCCCTGTAGAATCTGTTGACTATGGTAGCTTTTTTATTCTGTAACTTTTAATCATAACTAATGTTTGAGACACTCTGCCTTGCTGTTTGTTCTTTTCAGTTTTACTTCTGTGATGTTATTTTCCGTTCTGAACATTTCAGATCCACAGCCCATTTAAACCTCCCTTTACTATGCCCATAAGAATTTAGAGAAAGCTATTAACTATTACCCGTCACTTTAATCTAAGAAAGGCTGACAACTTAGCACGATTCTCCACGGACTGAGTTCATTCCACATTATTCCCTCACTCACACATGGACGCATATGACCTATTCCTGCCTTCATTTCCATCTAAAAGTCCGAGGATAGGAAGTAATTAGCCTGCGGCTTCTGCCTTCTGTCTACATTAGGCACCAACATTATTTGAATGGGACAGAAACCTTAGAAATTGTATCTCTCCACTACTTAGCCACCTTCCCAGTCTTACTGTTTTTTTTTTTTCCCCTACAATTCTTTTTTCTCCATTGGGATTCTGGTCACTGATGAATTCTCTATTCTATTTTCAACACTATCCTGAGTTGGGTGGTTTCTCTTTACACATAAGGATTCCACCACATTCCAATGGCTCCTATAAGAATATCTTCATTGCCAGCCTCTGAGAGTCATTATGAATAAAGAATGCGTATTTAAAATTCTCTAAACCTAAAATTTCTTCTCTGCTCAAATATTTACTTTTAGAATCTTCAGTAATTTCATGTACTGTCAGACATGGTTAGTAGCTACAATATTTCCAAGTAAAATGTGGAGGTTCTTCAACAGGAAATTCAGTTAGAAAATTACTTTTACAAAAAAATAAGAGGAGGAGAAAGGAAAACAGGATAGAAAAAAAAAAAAAAAAAACCAAAGACCATTTCAATTGGTAATGCTATAGTAATTGAAAGGAAACTACACTGGGGATCATAACCATGTAATATGGGGCTTGCTTGTGTTAATTACTCCTTTTGATTGCTCATATGAGTTTATTTTACACTTCAGACATTTTCCATTAAACAGTATGTATTTTCTCCAACTATCAAAAAGTGCAATACTTCTGAATAGTAAGTGCACACCCAGATAACACTATGCTGTACTGATTCAGTGGGCTGGCTCTTTTTTCTTTCTTTCTTTCTTTCTTTCTTTCTTTCTTTCTTTCTTTCTTTCTTTCTTTCTTTCTTTCTTTCTTTCTGTGTCTGTCTCTGTCTGTCTGTCTGTCTGTCTGTCTGTCTCTCTCTCTCTCTCTCTCTCTCTCTCTCTCTCTCTCTCTCTCTCTTTCATTTAAGGATACATAGACTTGAGAGTGACTAGTGACTAAAAAGAATGAAGGAGGAATTTGAGGGAAAGAATTTCAGGGCAGACTTGACCAAACACATTGTATGCCTGAACAAAAAAAATCTCAAAAGATAACCAAAAACATATCATATCACAGGTGGCTAGCCAACCTTTGAACTGAGCACAGGATCCCCAGTGGAAGAGCTAGAAAAAGGACCCAAGGAGCTGAAAGGGTTTGCAGCCCCAGAGGAGGAACAACAATATGAACCAACCAGTATCCCCATAGGTCCCAGGGACTTAAATTATCAACCAAAGAGTACACATGGAGGGATCCATGGATCCAGCCCCATGTGTAGCAGAGGATGGCCTTGTTGGACATTAATGAGAGGATAGGCCCTTGGTCCTATGAAGGCTTGTTGCCCTAGTAGGGGAATGCCAGGACAAGGAAGCAGGAGTGGGTACGTTAGTGAGTAGGGTGATGGGGGGTGAGATAGAGCATTTTTCTGAGGGGAAATCAGGAAAGGGGATAACATTTGAAATGTAGATAAAGAAAATATCTAATTAAAGAAAAGGAAAAAATACATAAATACTTCAAATTTTAACTTTGTTACTGAATAGATGCCAAAAATTTAAAGAATTAAAAACAAACAAAATAATCAAGACTTCAGACAAATATCTTGCAGACTTACACAAATGTACAAAGAACAACCAAAATATTTTGACCCATTACTGTGAACAGTGGTTAGCCAGTTCTACTTAAACTTCTGCAATACCAAATATAAAAAAAGTAGAAATCATTCCTTCTCTCTGGGAGGTACAAGTAGTTAAATTGGATTTTGAGTTTATAAACACTTTCAGGGGAAGATATAAAGAAATGTGCTAAGCAATGGGTTGCCTTAAGAGGTCAGGTAATCTAAAAGGCCTGGTTGTCCTCTTTGTTTCACAACTTATAAATGAATTGAGTTAAAGAACCTTCTCTAGAATGCCCTACCCTGTTCTCATCCATCATTAGAACTCAGAAATCCTGTTACTTCCTATTTCTAAATTACTAAGCAACTTATTAAAATCATTTTTTAATTACTCTAAGGCTAGAACTTTTTGTTTTTAGTTTTTTTTTTACTTTATTTTTAAAATGCAGAGCATTACTTTTTTATTTTTCTTTTTTCATAGTTTTTCTTTTTTATAACCTCTACATAGTAATCATGAATAACATAATAAGAACCGGAAAGAACTTCATATAATGAGATTCTGAGTTACAAATAGCCTCAATTAACCACCTCAAGGGCACATCTGGGAGGAGAAAGGAAGGCATTGGAGAACATCAGTGATGGCCATCCTGAAGTCCCCAAATCAATCAGGAGACATAGTGATCTGTTTGAACTGATGTGACTGCGCTCTAACAGGAAGCTAGAGGAAGGTGTCATTTAATTACACACCTGTAATAAGCAAATCCATGTTCTCCTCCGATTCTCAAATATGGAGACCCTAGAACGGCTTTTCCTTTAGGAATAATGCCCCTGTCATGTCACTATAAATAGGCTATGATTATTATATTAGTTCTAAATTTACTTAAAATATGTAAGATGATTTTTTGTAATAAAGAGAAAATAAAAAGCAAAGGGACAATAATTTGCAATAGTCTCTATGTGCAGATATTTCGTTCAGCATATAAAACTTAAAAAATGTACGATGCTAGATAATCCTAAGAATAGAATTTGAGTTTAGAGAGAGAGGATTTAACTTCTCCTCCTCTTATACTTATTTTTAAGTGGACTATCATATATATGATTTATTTAAATAAAATTAAATTATAATTCTCGACTCCTTTAATATTGATTTAAAAAGAACAGTCAAATGATTAAAAGAAAGGAAAAATCTAGTACAGCTAAACTGCCACCAAAATTTAAAAGAGAATTGTGTTTTCTCCCACCCAAAAAATTTATATTTAAAGTACATAAAATATAAACTATTCTATAAATTACCAAAAGTACTTGAAGACAAATTACGTTTTAAAAAGATAGAGTTTTGTATTGTTTTAGTTTTTTTGTTTTTTATAAAAATAATGGTCAGATATGTTCTCAACTTTGAAACATAGAAGACCTTATTTTATTTTTCCCCAAGGATTTCATGTAGAAAAATGGGTATTTTTTCAAAAGATACAATAGAGTTCTGTACATTCAACATAAAGCTATGTTCTGGCAATAACTGTGAATCTTCATAGTTTTGTATTTTTTATTTCCTACATAATTTGCCATAATCACATTACATGAATCAGTCCTTTGTTGGAGACTTTCCTCAGAATTTCCCAGGAGAGGAATTGGGCAGAAATTAATTTCCTATTTGTAACAATTCTTAGAATTTATGTAAAACCTTTTTCTGAAACAAAACCACAAAATTAGCATTTCACTGCTCTGTGAGCTTAAATAGCTGCGGAGCAACCTCCTCAGCCATCTTCTAGATCCTCTCCCAGCTTCCCTGTCCCTGCTCTTGGGTTCAAGGTATTGTGCTGTGATTCCATAAATCTAACTTCTTCTCAATTAAAATGTATTTACAATATTTTCTATATGTTTATAAAATATTGATACTTTGTTACAGTATGACAAGAGCTTAAAACTGCATTTTCAAATTTTGATATCTTCTCAGAGATTGACAGATTACAATAGTTTTGTGTAAATCAATTTACATTTGATAATTTTTGTAACTTTAAAAATAATACTTGTAAAATTGATTGGCATAGGTTAATTAGCTAAAAGAATTTTAACAAAGAATCTAATAGAATGTTTCAAATAGATTTACATAGAAGATACATTTTCAAATAATTTCATATTTTTAAAAAGAGCATGAAAATTTCAGTTGGGTTTTATTTCTTTATTTTATCCGCTTTGCATATGTGATGATTCAAAGAGAAGTGTTCTTTCTAGTTGTTTTTAAAGACTGACGCTCCCCACATCTTGTAAGGAATGACATATTGAATATCAAATTATTTTTAGACAGTAAGTAAAAATGATGGAAAATTGGTATTTCTGAATGACATAAGAAATAAGAAAGGGCGGGCAAGATGGCTCAACATGTGTAGATGCTTGCCACAGAGGCAGCCATTGGTGTTTCATCCTATGCCATCACATGGTAGAAGAAAGAACTGACGTTAAATTCTTACCTCACAAGTTCTTCTCTGACCTATACACACATATGCCTTGACAATACAAAGGATCATATAGAAGGGATTGGGGGTAAGAATAAAAAAATGAAAATTTAAAATTAAAATAACTTAGATGACTAGACTGGCAAACATATATTTTGCTTGTATAACTAAATATCTTATGCTTTTACAACTATTATGTATCAAGCTAATTTATTCTTATAATAATTACTCCATTGGGAATGGTCAAGGAAAAAAAATATGAAGACAAGTTCTCACGTTTTCTTGCTCCCTTTTCAAAACAGATCTTGGCAACCATGAAGCTCCTCATTCTCACCTGCCTTGTGGCTGCCGCTCTTGCTATGCCCGTGAGTACAGTGAATAATACATTCTGCCCACTTGTTAGAAATGATCTGCCACCTGTTCACACCTGAGACTCCTACAGTGAAAAACCCTCAGTATTTCATGATTTCTAGTTAACAACTGTAGTCAGAATTGGAAATAGATTATGAGTTCATATTTTGATCACATTATATAAGCTGTCCAAATATAAAACTCCAAGTCACATATCCTATCAGAAATTAAATAAATCCACAATGAAAATTACAAATAAGAGAAAAAATAAAATATTGCATGGCTGTAATAACAGGAGAGAACATTTTCCTAGAAAATAGAGTAAATGGCCTTCTAAGTATCTTAGGGGCGTATGATATTTCTTTACCAAGTATGACAGAGTATTCTACATATTCAATTCTCATTTCAGGTGCCTTGTATCAAAATAATTTTCCAATAAATAGAAAACCCATATGCCAAAGAAAATAGTGTTGTATCTGTAGATGTTATCATTTAACTAAATTTAACTGTTATTTTTTTACTCTCAACTGTGTATTCAAATAATTATGCAATATAATTGATGATAAAATGCACTTATAACAAAAATGTAGTTAAGACACTACATACTTTGCCCCCTAATTATTATGTTTTGAAACTATTTTTAATTCTTCATATAATATAAATTGTCCAGAGAACTAAATTATCATTTGAAATCAATTAAAACTAACTGAAATGTTTTACTTTTAGGCATTTTAGATGGTTTTCTCGGTTCTCTGCCAAAATTTAAAGACGGGAGATAAACTACTTTTTCTCCCATATCTGTTAATAAGATAATTATTTCTTGCTATCCTCAAAAGCAACAGTTCTTGACAAATTTTTATATTATTGTTAAAGATATTTCTTAAATTGCAATTTCAAGTAAATGGTATTATATGTGTGTTATTATTGATACTTTTACTGTAAACTAAAATATTAGGTTAGTTAATCCCTCTTTTACCTTTCAGAGAGTTCATCCTAGAAATGTAGTTTTCACTCAGGTAAGTACTGTACTCTGCCCTTCAAGACTGTCTCTAATCACGGGGCTTAATTGATAGCAATAGAAACAAAGTCCCTCTTTCTTTCTCTGTGCAATAGATGCTTGCATCTTTTGGGGGTATTGTCTCATTGAAAATATTAATACATATGAGATTAGTTATTGTAACCCTACTTTTTATAAAAGGGCACCTGGGGCCAGGGAGATGGCTCAGCAGGTTAATGTGGTGCTACGTAACTGTCAAGTCAGCCCCCAGTCCCTAGAGCACAAGTTAGAAAGGGAAATACCAATCTTTAATCCTTAATGTTGTCCCCTGCCCTCCACACATGTACCTTGGCATGAACATGCACACACACACACACACACACACACACACACCACATCACATCACATATGCTCTCATATATGAGAGAGAACTATTTCACATACTCTTCATAAAAAATAGCAAAACATATGTCAGCATATTAATATATTCTCTTCCATTTACTGTTTGTGACTCTTTTTTTAAGATTTATTTTTTTTATTTATGTATATGAGTACACTCTAGTTGTCTTCAGACACACCAGCAGAGGGCATCAGATCCCATTACAGATGGTTATGAGCCACCATATGGTTACTAGGACTTGAACTCAGGACCTCTGGAAGAGCAGTCTGTGCTCTTAACCACTGAGCCGTCATCTCTCCAGCACCCTGTGACTCTTAATATGCTCTAATTTTACATTCTGAATCATAAATTAATTATCTCTACCATAGCCACTATGACAGGCATTAATCCACCACTCTTTCCTGTATATGGACTAATGCCATGTGATCATTTATGCTTTGCAGACTCAGCAACAGCAGAGCAGCAGTGAGGTAAGCAACCTGTACAGGAAGCCACATCCACACTCCCCCAATCTCCTCCATCCTCCAGCTGTCTTTGATATGGAATGATTTCTACACACTGAATTTTATATATCTTCAAAAGTACATAAGTGTTCAGATCCCTGGACTACCCTCTCAAGTCTGTTTTGATTCAGTCAATATTCAAAGTCTTTGTTGGACATTTTGGAAAACAGACACTTAGCAAACTTGGTAAAAGGGAACCAGTTAAGGTTTTAGATTTTTGACTTATTGTCAAAAAAGTTTTACATCCATAAAACTAAAATATGGATTTTTTTCTACCCAAGAATATACTGATTTACTCAAATAACTTAAGCACTTAGGTTCCAGTGGGGGAACAAATTCATTTTGTGTGTTTAGAAATTCACCCTTACATAAACAGAATGAACTGTTTCAACACATAGGCATACTTAGTGATCACCTTATCATTTTACACTTCATATTTTAATTTAACAGGAAGATCAGGAAATTGTTAAGCAGCCAAAGTATGTCAGCCTAACTGAGGTAAGTATTTCCAGATCTTAACACACACAAACACACTCTTAGAGGAAAACACGTTCTTTTTAGGTTAGCATACAAACTAGCAGGTTTCAATACACCTCACAACTGCTCGTTAAACAAATGTCTGGCAAAGATAACAAAATCAAGTAAAATGTATTTGAGAAGATATTTCAGAGCTCATTTACTTATAGCACATGCAAAGACAGAAGAGTGAAGAAACACGTAAGTTTAGAATTGATATGAAAAAAAAACACTGGGACATTAATTGAAAATAAATTTATTTTTAAACTTTGCAATGGGAAGTGATGATGTCGGCTTGTTGACTTGATTACAGATATTCATTAGTTATGTCCTTTCTGCTAATACTGTTTTTTCTTTCCTTTTTAACCATAAGGATCTCCTCAACAACCTGAACACCGTAAGAACCATCTACAAATTTTAAACTATTACTAAAATCTGTGTCTTAAATTTGTATTATACACTTTCCTCTTGGCTTTTTCAGCAGAGAGCACTTCTGACAGAACAGAATAATGAAATCAAGGTACTAAAGTTTTCCACAAAATAATGTGATAAAACATGCATTTACATAGCATAAGAATGCTCTTGTTTCTACTGTCTATGGCACTGACTCTTTCATCAAAACTGTCAATCACACATTCAAAATGACTAAAGGATTCTATAGATAACTTGGAGAGCTTCTGATTTTATGGACTTAAGTGAACAACTATGATGAATTAAGATACACATATCATGCAATGACTAAACAATAAATTCATTTACAGTCTAGTCCATAATCTTCATGTCCTATGAAGGCTGAAAGCAGGCATTAGCAGAGATGATGAAAAGTATTACATACGTCTCAAGAACATTTTTTATCATGAAACTTCAGTATACTTTCAGTGATCACAGTCTGTGAACTTGATTGTTTACTACTTTTTATAAAAATTCAGTATTAGAAAAGCCTACAGTTCTCAAAACGATTAAGCTCAAATATGTGTAATTTCTTAAATATATTTAATGATTGAAAACTTTTCTTACAGGTGATTATGGATGCATCAACTGAGGTAAAGCCCTTTTATTTTAAAACCACTTCTTTGAGTGTGGGGGTAAAACACATAGCAAAGTTACCTTATCCAAATGAAAGAATAATTCTGCTGGTCCTCCAAGTATCTCTAATTCCTAGAAAGAAAAGATACTATTACATGTTTGCTGGAATTAAGTAGATGTAGATGTCAACCCTAATTCTGAACTTCAGTTCTGAGGAAAAGGGTGTCTTTCTACTACTGTGATACTAAATCATGGGCATGGGATATTAAGTAGAAAATAAATCATTTCTCAAGTATCTATGCACCCTTGAGCCACACTCTACTCAAGTACATTTTTATCTATCATATGCCTTTTATGCAGTGTTTTTACTCAATATCCAGAAGTCAAGTTAAAGGAAAACAAAAAATTGCTGTGTTCACAGATACTTTAATATGTTCACAGTCACTTTCAATATAGAAGAACTTACAAGATTTGAATGAATCTTGAAAGTGTAAATTAGGAATGCGAAGACTTCAGTTTAGCAAGTTTTATTTGTTTCCCTCAATTCTGAGATACTGTCCTGGGTTTTTAGTTTTAGCTAGCATCTGTTTGAGTTGGTGGTAATTAGTTTCGAGTAACTGTCATGAAAAACAAAGATTCTTCTTGTTTCTTTTCCTCAGGAACAAGCAATGGCAGGTGCTCAGGTGAGATTTTGTACTTTTAAGGAACTTCACGACATTCCTCACACATGTTGTGTGCCAATCTTTAAGCAAGTTACCTTAAGCTGCACACACGAGGAAAATCAATTTAGAAGTGCTTTATTTCTCAGACTTCTCAGAGAAGTGTGTTCCAGTTTATAAATAAAGAATACACCTCGTGTTCTGGTTATAATTGGAAGTCAAAATTTAAGCCATTTAAATAGCAGTCATAAAATAAAAATAAAAGATTTGCTTATTTATTAAAATAAAATCTAAGAAGCCAAGGGTGCTTGTACTTCAGAGGCTGCAGAACACTTTGCTGACATTTATGACCAAGGACACCCTTTTCTAGTCTTGAGTACAGGTTGAAAGAGAAGTGATACACAGAACAGCAATCTCGGCTCGGTGTGCTGTGCTGCCTACTCTAAAACATGGGAAGAAACTCCATCAGCCTATTATGTATACAGTCAACGATCTCCAGAAGCAAATAATCAGTGGAATATTAAAATCTGTTTTCTGAAATGAATTATTGGAGATAAAACTCTATATGCTTATGTTTGCATCAGTTAGAAAAAAGCATATCTATTTCAAAGGGTATATGATTTGAATCTAATTTATTAGTCAAATTTTATTCCCATAATGAAACTGTTATTATTAATATTTTCTGCTTATTAATATCAAGTATGGCCAAAGTCTGTTAGAATAAACACTGACCCTGACTTAGACAGCCTTGTTCGATACTATTCCTTTAATAATTTTGTATCAAAAAATCATTAATTTTGTATTTATATAATGGTTGTCTTAGTTTAAATAGATAAAATTACTGTTTAGATCTTTCTTGCTTACTGAGTTATTAGAGTTTCCCTCACATAATTTTTCAAGTAAAATTAGTAAGAAAATATATTACGGTGGCCGTGAATCTTTTTGCATAGCTTGTTTCAACACTAAAATAACCCTTTCTGTGCCCTGGGATTGTTTTCTTCAAATTCTAAAACCTTCAGGAGATCATGATGACCATTTTCTTCCTCTTCACAGGAAGACTCTTCAATCAGCTCATCAAGTGAGGTATAGATTTCATTCTCACTCCAAGATCCACTTACCTGGGAGACATCTGTGAACATCTGTAGTGTGATATGTAACTACAGCATAAGATCTCCTTGTCTTAGAATCTCTGTGTGTGACTTTATATTAGTTTTATTATGTAATTATCATCCAATAAAATAAGAAAGTCACTACTTGTCAAAGATGAATTTAAAGATTATTTCTGGGCCATGTATGTTGTCCTCCTTTTTGATTATCTGAAAATTTAGTTTCTTTCTTTTTAATTCTCAGATTTATTTTAATAGAACTTGGGCTTATTATGTGATAGCTTCCAAGTGAATGGTGGGTATATCTTATGCTGAGTATAGAAGCCACTTGGATCTAGATTATCCTGACTCTGAGACTATATCAGTGGTATTCATTCTTTACCTCTTGCTAATCTAGAAAAAGGACAGTAGACAAAGAAGATGCTGAATTCAATGCTTTGATTTTGAGTGGAATTTCTAGCTATAAAAATAAAATGTAGGACAAGGGGATAGGTATGTTAATTTTGTAGAGGTATTTATTTCCATCTATCACATTCTGAGTAATGCCCAAGGAAAATAGTAACAAGAAGAAAGGGAGTGTAAGTATAAAATATAACCAAAGTCAGCAACTTCATCTTGTTATCCAGGAGTTTGTGTCTTAAGTTCAGTTTAGGACAATAATTCAGTAATACAGTGTTTGCTTTATAAATATAACACCTTGAATAAGAACATGGCATAACCATAAGTCTTTATTTTCTTCATTTTGTTAGGAAGCTGAGAATGCTATTCCCAATATCACTGAGGTAGGATATATTTGCTACATTTAACATAAGTTAACAACATGCTGTTATTAACCTAAGTGAAAAATAAAATTATAACCAGATAACCTTCATATATCTGCCTTGTTTTTTTTTTTATTTTATTTTAGCAGAAAAGCATTGCAAATGAAGACATACTCAATAAGTGCACCCTGGTAAGACTTTAATGAATCTTTCAAAAGCAAAAAGTCAAGCAACAAGTGGGAGCATTATATTGATGTACTGTCTCCTTGACATCAGCCTGAGTTGTAATATGTAGTCTCATGAAATCTGAATGGCCAATGCTAACTTCTAAACTTTAACAACATTTATCCTAGGTTTACAAATTCATTTCAGCTGAAGACTTTATTTAATGTGTTATGGTTTATCACTTTGAATCAGAATGATACTCATTCTAAATGATGGCATGCTAATTTGTCAAGCAACCTCCAGTTGAAGCTGTGCTTTCAATCACTGATGCATTCACTATAACTTGTAATAAACATTAAATTACTGTTGTGTTTACAGTAGCACATGGTAATCTCTAAATAAATTTTAATTAGTACTAGAAACATTTTAACTTGATTCATGAAGCACTCTAAATTTTTTGCCAAACCTAATTTTTAAAGTAAGAAAAGCAAATATTATTTTCCATTTTCTGGTTATCCAGCCTGAGAGATATTGCAAATGTAACTGACTAATGATCACACTTAGTGATATCTGCATTATAATTCTAATTAAAGCAAATTTTATAGAAAACTTTTAATGATTTTAAAAGAAATAAATACATTTTGGCTTAAAAAGGGTACTAACATATGATTAACAATTTGTCTATCCTTACAGAAAAAGACTAAAAATTTACTAGGTAAAACTAATGAATTGTGTACATGTAATTAAGATTTTTTTTCATTTTACACAGGAACAGCTTCAGAAACAGATCAAGTACAATCAACTTCACCAGGTAATATTTTATTTATTATAATGTAAATTCATATTCCATTATGGAATAATGTAAATGAATTGTATTCACATCTATTTTATTTTTCTATGTAGGCTATTTATTCTAGTTTTAACATAAATAATAATTAGCCAATTATTGAGCTGAATATCAGCATGTAAGCTTACCCTTTCTACTTTTTCTGAGAAAGAGTTCGTTTATTAACTTTTTGATAAAAGCATTACATTAAAAGACAAGAGAGAGAAATTAGAGATATTATTATACACTCTACAGTGAATGTGGGCTTCTCAAGGCTGAGCTAAATTCCATCATACTTAATTGTTAAGTAGGGAAGAATTTACATTTTGAAGTTTACGTTAAATATTATTCCAATATAAATTCTATTTCAATCAATATACTAAAAGAATTATTTTTCTTCCCTAGCAAGCTGTCCTGAACCAGGTGAGATTATTCACTAAATCTAAATTATTTTAATATTTCTCAAATACTATGCCAATACAAATTCTATGCTAATCAATATACTAAAGGACTATTTTTTTTCTTCTGTAGCAAACTTCCCCAGCCCAGGTGAGATTTTTTTCTTACTAAATATAAATTGTTTTAATATTTCTCAAAATAATGCCAATACAAATTCTATGTCAATATACTAAAAGACACTTATTTTTCTTCCTTAGCAAGCTCTCCTGGCCCAGGTAATATTTTTTTTTACTAAATCAAAATTATTTTATCTCAAATACTATGCCAATACAAATTCTATATCAATCAATATACTAAACAGAGACTTACCTTTTTTCCTTTTTAGCAAGTTCTCCTGGCCCAGGTAAGATTTTTTAAATTAAATCTAAATTATTTTAATTTATCTTAAAAATAATACTAATACTAATTCTATGCCAATCAATATACTGAAGTACTAAAGGAGCCTTATTTTTCATTTTTAGCAACCATCCCTGGTACTGGTAAAACTTTTTTTTAACTAAATCTAAATCATTTTAATTTATCTCAAATACTATGCCAAAACAAATTCTATATCAATCAATATACTAAAAGGAGACTTTACCCCCTTCTTTTAGCAAGCTCTCCTGGCCCAGGTAAGATTTTTTTAAATTAAATCTAAATTATTTTAATTTATCTCAAATATGATACCAAAACAAATTCTATGCCAATCAATATACTGAAGTACTAAAGGAGCCTTATTTTTCCTTTTTAGCAACCTTCCCTGGTACAGGTAAAACTTTTTAAAACTAAATCTAAATTATTTGAATTTATCTCAAATACTATGCCAATACAAATTCTATGCTAATCAATATACTAAAGTACTAAATGAGGTTTGTTTTCCTTCTTTAGCAAGCTTCCTTAGCTCAGGTAAGATTTTTGTTTTGAATAAGCCTTTTCTAATATTTCTCAAATACTATAACAATGCATATGCTAATCAATATACTAAAGAGTGCTTATTTCTTTTTTGTAGCTCTCTTTGCTGGCACAGGTAAGATTTTTTAAATAAACGTATTTTAATATTTCTCACACAGTATGCAAATACAAATTCTATGCCAATCAAAATACTAAAGAATATTTATTTTCTTCTTTAGCAAGCTTCCCTGGCACAGGTAAGATTTGTTACTAAATACAAATTATTTTAATATTTCCATGTTTTACAGGACAATGTGATCCATACAGTTGCTCTAGTTTTGGGGTTGCTTATGTTTAGAATAAATCTACAAAAAACATTTATTTTACCACTACAAACATCATTACCCCTCTCAGAAATTAGCCGGTCACAGTATATTGGTTTTTTAGCTCTGCATGCCAGATTATGTAATAAACTTTACAGATTTTAGAAACATCCTGGTATTACATAGGGTTGCCATGATATTTCATTGTATTTATTACAATCTCTAAATAAGACCAAGTGCATTGTAACTATTAGTTTAAATGAATAAAATCAGTATGCTGAAAGAAACAAAATGTTTTTTTCTTTATCAATCTGTCTTTGCCCAGTTGATTTAAATACGTAAATTAAGAATATTTTAATATTTATAGTATTGCTATATTTTTACAACATGTGCTTTTTTCTTTAAACACAGAAACATCATCCAAGACTGAGCCAGGTCTTCTATCCAAATATGGTAACATTTTGCTTGATATTTACCAAAGAAAAATATTGATAATAATTACAAATAGGTATGAAAAGAAAATATAGTATTAGAGAATTTAAATGCATTTATTTCTCCCAGAGAATAAAATTTACTCACTACTTATTTTCTAAACTCTATCAAATTTAACCTTAGCTGACTTTTATTTATACACTCAAAATATGAAAACTTTAGATGATTTTTTCAGTAATCTGATCATACAATTAGTAATGTGTACAAATGTATTCTATGGTGTACAGCAATTACCTGGATGTAAAAAATCCAAATTACCTGGATGTACAAGTTTCTTTGGATAGTGATATATGCATTGTAGCAAACACAGTAGTATGGTGTCAGATATCTCAGTAATCTAGAATATATTTTCTTTAATACAGGAACAGCCTTACAGGATGAATGTACACAGCCAAGTTCAAATGGTAGAATATTTTCTGTATTATGAGATACTATTTTTTTATTACGTCTTCACTTTAAAATAGCTTCATATTCTTGAATAGATTCTTCTCTGTCTCTCTGTTTCTCTCTGTATCTCTCTAACTCTGTCTCTCTGTGTCTCTGTGTCTCTGTCTTTCTCTCTGTGTCTTTGTCTCTCTGTGTGTGGCTCTGTCTCTCTCTGTCTCTCTGTCTCTCATCTCTCCCCCTCTCCCACCCTCTGTGTGTCTCTCTCTCTGTCTCTCTCTCACCCTGCCTCTCTCTGTCTCTGTCTCTCTCTCTCTCTCTCTCTCTCTCTCTCTCTCTCTCTCTCTCTCTCTCTCTCTCTCATAACTTTGAGCAACAGAATGGCTAGTCTCTACCCTCAAAGAGGACCTGCTCCTGCTCCCCCTTGTATATGTCTTAGCTCCTGTGGGCAGCACAATTATAATCACAGGCACTATGTAGGGTCATTTTCTACAGTTACGTTTATTCCTGTCAATACTTATTGTCACACAGCTATACCTGTAGATTTCTGATTGTCAAACTGAATGTGATTTAAGTATCTTGTGTTCAGTTTTATTAATGTTCCCTTAATCAGGAGACTTTCTTATTGACACACTATTCTTTAAAGAGACCATCTAGACTCTAGATTCTAGAGGGATTGTGACAAAACCCTCCAACTTTCTATTTTGTCACCTAGGAGATGAATTTGTCAGTCATCCAGAGTAGATACCATTTGCTGTACTCTATACACCATTGGTTCTAAAGTGTCTCTGGCATTTAAGTGAAATCAGTTCCTGTGAAGCAGGTGTTGCTTAGCAGTTTGTACTCTGGCAGATCACCAGAACAACTGCATACCAAGCATGGAGATTTTCCAGAAGGAACTCACAATTTAATGAATCTGTGATTCTCAGGGATGCTTTTGGGTGTCTTATAGAAAAAAATGCCACTGGATAATTAAACAGCAGTTGACATACTGACTGTCAGTTCTGAAATAACTAAAGGATCTTGGAGACAGTTTATTTTATCCTTACAGTAGTAAGAGATCCTAAAAGGTAATTCTGGTTTCCTTTTCTCTTTCCAGGGACATCCTATGAGTGTAGTGGATCAGGTAAAGCATCATCTATGTGTATAGTGTGTGTGTGTGTGTGTGTGTGTGTGAGAGAGAGAGAGAGAGAGAGAGAGAGAGAGAGAGAGACGAGAGAGACACGAGAGATGAGAGACAGAGACAGAGATATCTGAATGAAAATAAATTCAGTCCAAGTTTCTAACTTTGTTAGAAAAATCCCAATTTGGCATCCTATTGTCCAACAGTAGTTCTGCCACGGAAACAATTTAGGTTCTCTATCTGATTGTACATTGTGTCTCACTTGTGAAATTTTTGTCTGTAATCTTCATCTCCCCCAATTCCCGTATATTTGTTTCTAGTGCTTGCATATGTCTTTACTTTTAAAAGAAGTTGCTTTATGTTCAAGTCTGAGACTATAGGTCACCGATGGCTTATATAGAACATTCTAATACTGAAAGGAATGTATAGAACGGTGATGGAATTTTCTTTCTATGAATATGATTGTGGTTAAATTGCTTCAAGATGTTAAACACTGCAGCGATTAATCAGCTTCATAAGGACTCATCTGTGTGTGTTACCTTCATCACATTCTTGAATGCTCCAATTATTTTCAGTGCTCGATGTAAGAGCAAATTAGGGGGAATCATTTGTCTTACTTAAGGCGCAATGAATGTTTTAGTTTCAACCTTCCACACACCCTTTAAAAGACAATGTAAAAATTGAATAGATATATTTTATTATTTATAAATTTATAAATTACCACAGTAATTTACTATCTGTGGTGCCTAGATATATGTAACTTAGAAAGTTTTTCTTTTTTCTCTCCACAAAGGCTCTGGCCCAGTTCTCTGTTCAGGTCAGTTACTTTTATCATTTAATTTCATTTTACACATACATATTAATAAGAAAAATAGAAATTTTAATATATAGTTTTTGTTTTATTATTTATATAAATGTTCACAAGAAATTTGAGGTGTTTTCCATTTTATTCCTGGTTTCATAAAATATGACTTCCACTTATATATATTCTAATATTTCAATATTATATTATAGTCCAATATTAATCCAACAATATTATATCCAATATTATATATAGAAATAGTCCAATATTTCAAAAAGTAATATACTTTTTGTACCCCAAACTAGTTTCTGAGAATCGCACTGAGGGGACATTGAGAGATTTGTTTTCTGCTTAACAGCATTCAGGAATAAGCTATATTGATCTTAGATAAAAGACCCTTCTTTTCATATCAAAGTTTTTAAGGAAATTAAAAGAGATTTAAGTTCAAAAATTATTTTTTGTAGTTAAAATATCAATGAGTTCTAAGTAAGAACTAGAACTTTGTGGTATTATTTTTTCTGGGCTCAGCTGGTCAGGCCTGTATAGATAACTCTGGTCCTTGGGATTCAGTTTTCAACAGCGAGCTTAAGAAGTGAGAACCAGCTCTCCAGAGACTAACAGCAATTGCTCACACACATTTTGTTTTGCCTTTTGTTTTGTTTTTCCCTTTAGCCCGTCCCACAGTTCTTGCAGTATGCAGCCTATCCCCTCTGGGCTTACGTCCCACAAGACATGCAGAACCTTACTCCTGAAGCTGTTCTTAACACCTTCAAGTCCGTTGTCCCCAAGGATGCTGAAAAAAACAATATGTGGTGGTACGTTCATAAAAATTAATGAACACTGATACACTGATGCTTAACAAAGGAAGCAAAGTAGATTAAAGAACATGTGTAAGAAAATATAGAATAAAAATGACCAGCCAGTTATGATTGCATGCCTTCTAGTATCTGAGACTCAAAAATCTCCTCTCGGTAACACGGAGAGCAGAATTCTACATTCAGTAAGTGAAACACATTTTAATGATGGACTCCCCCAGAAAACTGCTGACACACAGTAAAGACAATACTTCAGTACAAATCTCCAAGAAATTCTGTGTATTCACATGATTAATATAAATACTATATGTATAAAAGAACATGTACCTAAGCATACATTCATTCTGAATTCAACTCCCAGCCTTTTGCTCATTTTAAATACCATGATAATATTTTTCTTCTTATCCTTAAGGTGATCAATTTCAATAATTTTCATCAAGAAAATACTGTAAAATCAGAGACTTAATAAGTAGTCATCATTTTCCTCATTAAAATTTTACTATTGAATATAGAGGGGGACACTCTCAGCCAGCTATTGAACTAAGCACAGGGTTCTCAATGGGGGAGCTAGAGAAAGAACCCAAGGAGGTAAAGGAGTTTGCAGCACCATAGGAGGAACAACGATATGAGCCACCCAGTACCCCTAGAGCTCCCAGGGACATAAACATCAACCAGATAGTACACATGGTGTTAGCCATGGCTCCAGATGCATAGGCAGCAGAGGATGGCCTTGTTGGACATCAAAGGGAGGAGAGGCCCCTGGTCCTGAAAAGGCTCCATACAGCAGTGTAGGGGAATACCAGGACAGGGAAGTGGGAGGGGGTTGATTGGGGAACACAGGGAGGGCAGATGGCTTATGAGACTTTGGGGGGGAGAACCAAAAAAGGGGAATCATTTAAAATGTAAATAAAGAATATATCTAATAATAATAATAATAATAATAACAAAAAAGCAATACTGACACATCATATAATATAGATGAGCGTGAGAGCTTGTTGGTAAGTAGAAAGACACCAGATACAATTTTTTACTATATTTTTCTCATTTATATTAAATATTTAGAATAGATAAGAGTACTGATTTTCCAGGGCCAGTGGGAAAGGAGAATTGAAAACAAATTCAGTGGGTAAAAGTCTTGTAACTAGTAAGAGGTGATGGTCAGACTAAATTGTGAATGAATAAATTGCTGTTAAATCAGTCACCTTCACTTGCTTACTTTATGTTATGACCATTAACTCAATTCAAACAGTAGAAAAAAAACTGCATGGGATCAGGGAAAAAGAATAAATTCATCTAATTATGCTAATACCTTTTTTCCTTCAGAGATATTAAGACACTTCTCAGGAACTCCACAGTTATAACACTTGGTGAGTTTATAGACTGCATGTCTAATAGTCCATCCTACTACCACTTGGAATTTGAGTTTTCATATGTATTTAAATAGCAACCTAATATTTCACAGCATAAATTACAACAATAGAAAATTTTATGCATGTATATGTGAATCTTACTATTTCATAAAGTAGTGCCTCTGTCTAAAGACAAATAACAGGATCCTATTCTTTAAGATAATATAGTAAGGATCAATAGTAAGTTATGCAGTAAATCTAAGTGTGTTTTAATCAGCTCAGTCACTGTCCCTTTGCCCTCTCCCCTCCTGTGCCCCATGTGTGTGTTTGTGTGTGTGTGTGTGTGTGTGTGTGTGTGTGTGTGTGTGAGAGAGAGAGAGAGAGAGAGAGAGAGAGAGAGATGTTCCCTAACTTTTTTCTAAAAGATCACATTAATAAAAATGATAATCATCTGGCCTATGTGACACCTTTTAAGTCAAAATAAACCAGGAATGATGTGTGTATATCAGCAGTAGAGAAATGAAAATTAACTAATGTGCTAGTTTGATATAAAAAGGTATCGACTAGCAAAGTGCATAAAATCATAACAATCTCTCACTCCTTAAAAATGACATAACATAGCTAACCATACATTTGCATCTCTACTTACAGATGTGACTGGAACTTCCATTCTCCACCCTTCTCACATCTCTCTATTTATCCCATGGATCTCTGTCTTACCTAAAGGCTTGACTGCTATTTTAAAGTTGAAAAACCACCGTATAGAGGGCAATGATTCATCTTGAGTTGTCTACTGCATATTAGATAGCATAGCATCCTTTGTTAAGCTAACCATTCCTAGACAGATTTTTTTTCTAAATTCCAGTTTCATCATCTAAGCAGAGAGAATCAAGGCCTTTAAAAAGTTTCTATTATGGAAAATTTGTTTTAAAAGTCTTTAAATGGATTCTTCTGAAAATGTTATCATTTTGCGTAATTGTGTGTAGTAACTGAGATTGTCTTTTTCCTCTTTTCAATAAATTGCATTTTAAGGCACAAATTGTCGTTTCTGTATTTATTGGATATTTACATAATTTTGTGGAGTGTTTTGGTGGGTGAAATTCTGTTTAAGCTAATTTTATAACATTTGAATGAAGTTTTTAAGATCACTTTACTTCTAGTTGGTGCTGAAAGTCAGAAAAGATACTTGTAAGCTATATACAGTATCTTTAGCTTAAAGTTGTTTTTGTCATTGAATATCACTCAGGGATACAGAATTACACAGCAATGTATGAGTAATAGGGATGCTGGCAATCTGAATGTGGTTGTGTTTTACTTCTGAATAGGGTTGAGGCAAATTCACAATTATGCATGGGTAAATAACTAAAAATTAACCCTAAAAGAGTAAACACATCAACTTAATCCAAGATTATCCATAGGACAGACGGGTATATTTTCTGAAATTTAAACCTTAGTGCAAAACTAAATTACATCTGTCCATGAAACTGTTGAGTGAAATGAGGTCATTTATTTGTATGATAAACCAAATTTCTTCTCTCCCCTTACGTTTTTAATTAGTTCTGGGAAAAATAGATTTACAAGATTGTTGTATGCAAGACAAATACCACGAACTTTACTTTTAAACAACCACACTTCATTTCTGTATCACCAGCCAACCGTTGCTATGATTGTCTCATTCAGCCTTTCCTGATCCTTCATTATCCTCCAGGGAATCAGCAGGAAGTAGAATTGCATTACCACATTACTCTTTGCCATTTCCCTTTTCAGTCTTTAGCACTCACTGACTTTTACATAGAAATAGTATGCATGGCTAATTTGCAATATAGCTACAGGAGATATGATTTCCAGTGAATTTCTTTCTATCTTTTGATGCTATACATCAGGAAGGAGTAGATAGACCTTTTTTTAAAGTTTTTTTTTATTCGATATATTTTTTATTTACATTTCCAATGGTTTCCACTTTTCTAGCCCCCAACTCCCCAAAAGTCCCATAAGCCCCCTTCTCATTCAAACTATACACTGCATCCTGAGCAGCATGAGAAGTTAACCAAGGATGATGTATACTCTTCCTAGAGTTAATGGAGGCAAAAATTTCATACAACACCGTCTATTATTTCACTCAAAGAAACCCTGCCACAAACCAGAGCTCTACAGAGCATTCATTATACTGAGCAGGAAAGCGTACTAATGTTGCTCCAAAACTTTATAAAATGATGAAATAATTCTTTCTCCAATCAAATGCCTCGAAACTTATACGTAGAGAATGATTAGACCAAGAAATACGTTCTAATTGCAGGATCCTTTCTATAGAACCTAATTTCTCAAAATTCAAGGGATATAAACATACAACTAGTTCATATTTGAAACCTAAAGATAGCCACCTGAGTCTCTCTAATGGTGGTTTTAGCTAGAATCTGCTCGCCATTCATAGATATTTCTAAAATCTACATCAGTCTCCTGGTGTTGCTGCCATTAAGTGCTTCCTAGAGAAACAGTAATGAGTTTAATGGGACATCACTTTAGTTCTAACCATTTCTCTGCAATGCTTACCATAATTAAAAGGGTCATAACAGAATGTTATGAGTATTTTTCTTGAAAAATTTCTTTTCAACAAATGGTGCTGGTTCAATTGGAGGTCAGCATGCAGAAGAATGCGAATCGATCCATTCTTATCTCCTTGTACTAAGCTCAACTCAAAATGGATCAAGGACCTCCACATAAAACCTGACACACTGAAACTAATAGAAAAGAAACTGGGGAAGACCCTTGAGGACATGGGCACAGGGAAAAAGTTCCTGAATAGAACACCCATAGCTTACGCTCTAAGATCAAGAATTGACAAATGGGACCTCATAAAACTACAAAGTTTCTGTAAGGCAAAGGACACTGTCAAAAGGACAAAACATCAACCAACAGATTTGGAAAGGATCTTCACCAACCCTAAATCCGACAGAGGGCTAATATCTGATATATACAAAGAACTCAAGAAGGTAGAACCCAGAGAACCAAATAACCCCATTAAAAAGTGTAGTACGGAGCTAAACAAAGAATTTTCACATGAAGAACTTTAGAGGGCTGAGAAACACCTTAAGAAATGTTCAATATTATTAATCATTAGGGAAATGCAAATCAAAACAACCCTGAGATTTCACCTCACACCAGTCAGAATGGCTAAGGTCAAAAACTCAGGAGACAGCAGGTGTTGGTGAGGATGTCGAGAAAGAGGAACACTCCTCCACTGCTGGTGGGATTGCAAGATGGTGCAACCATTTTGGAAATCAGTCTGGCAGTTCCTCAGAAAACTGGGCATGACACTTCCTGAGGACCCTGTTATACCACTCCTGGGCATATACCCAGAGGAGTCTTCAGCATGCAATAAGGACACATGCTCCACTATGTTCATAGCAGCCCTATTTGTAGTAGCCAGAAGCTGGAAAGAACCCAGGTGTCCTTCAATGGAGGAATGGATACAAAAAAATGTGGTATATTTACACAATGGAGTACTATTCAGCCATTAGAAACAATGAATTCATGAAATTCTTAGACAAATGGATGGATCTGGAGAACATCATATTAAGGGAGGTAACACAGTCTCAAAAGATCAATCATGGTATGCACTCACTGATAAGTGGATATTAGCCTAGAAACTTTGAATACCCAAGACATAATCCACATATTAAATGATATCCAAAAAGAATGAAGGAGTGGCCCCTGGTTCTGGAAAGACTCAGTGCAAGAGTATAGGGGAATTCCAGAACAGAGAAGTGGGAAGGGGTAGATGGAGGAACAGGGGGAGGGAAGAGGGCTTATGGGACTTGCGGGGAATGGGGACCCAGAAAAGGGGAAATCATTTGAAATGTAAATAAAAAATATATCAATAAAAAAGAAAAAGAAAATGAGTTCTCTATTTGATATCACATATTCTGATGCAGTAGATATGATCTTTTATGTTCTACTCCCCTAAACATCTCCTAAGACCTGAAAAGTTTGTGAACTCAAATATCATGGTATCTGTGACTTGTACGAAACTCTAATCTTAAAAGATTCTATTCATCAGTATAGATTCTCAGTTCTAAAAGCAATGAATACATGATTCACACACAGGACGAAAGACACAGGAAAGCAAAGAATGGAAGAAGAGATAAGGTTTTACTTATGTATTTTATTGACGTGCTGGTATACTCCACTTAGGGTTGTGTACTCTCTTCTATCCTGCATCTGAGTTATAGCCATAGAATGTCATTTACATACAATTATTCACATTATTTTAGGTGGCAGGAGCTCATTCATTACTATTATAGTCTAATTTTTCATTTCATTGTACTTAATATATCCAAAGGATTATTAAGTAATTCTTTTGTAGATATTACTCTGAAAGATCAATAAATCTATCGCTCAAATCATTGATGCATATATTAGTCGAACACACACACACACACACACACACACATATATATATATTTGTCTATCGACACATTTTTTAGTTTTATTATACATTAGACAGGCTTCTGGACCATGTAAGCCCATTCATATACTTATTTGGAAAATCAAGGTTTAACAAAGAACACTTCTTAGGCAATCTAACAACCCCCAAAATACTTATTCTCGTTATCTGGTCTGGTTTCTTGTCTAAATCCCTTAAATAATATCTGGTTGTCCTAGCTTGTCTTCAGTATCATGTTATTTTGTTTATCCTAATCCCTGATACTTTCTCTTAGTAACATCTCATGTCCTACCTTGCTCCATGATCTTTTGCTGGAGATAATCCTACATTTGTGGAGGCTGAGTTTCCATCTCTGCCAAAATCCCATTGCTATTGGTACTATTTCTATCTCAGCGATTTTGAACAAATTCTTCCTACTGTGTTTTAATAATTATTGGACACATTTTAATATCATATGCCTAACAATTGGACCACTAGTCACAAAATACACTCTTATTAATTTTAAAACAATGCTAGCAGAAGTTTAGCAGTTGCTTTGCCAATTTTCATTTGAGTCAGCATTTCTAATAATTATTTTATCACAGTAGTTTTCGTTGTTGTTACTGTTTTGTTTGTGCTGTTTTTATACAGGATTTTCTGGAGGGAAAGCCTTTAATTCCTTTCATTTCAAATCCCCTGGCTAGTATATACTGACTTGAATTTGCATTTTTCACATGAGAACTAGAGACACTGAACACATTTTTCAAGTATTTGTTGCTCATCAAGATTTCTTTCCTGTTCAGTCTATTCAAGTATCTGAGGCTTGAATAGAATAAATTATGTGAGCAAACATTAAGACTAGTCATGTAACTGGACTAGTCAAACATTAATGATTCTATTGCATAGGCTGTACACAATAGTAATGGTTGTCTTATACATTTAAAATGTAAACATTTTAAGTACTATGAATGCTCTTTTTGTTGCATCTCTTGTTTGCCATTCCATGTATTTAATGGCTTCTTGTAATGAACTTTAAGTTCTTTGTTAAAGCTAAACCATGAATAAGTTATTTGTCTTAGTCATTGTTTTAAGAATTTATTATTTAGTTATTTCATTGTTAAAGTGATTTGTCAGGAGCCATCATAGGACAAACTAATAACTAACAGGTGATCTTCCTGAGATGATCTGCCTCATACTATAATGTATGACAGATTTTATCCCATAGGCAAAGCCCAGGAGAAAATAATTTTAGAAAAGATATTCTTTTCCTACTATTATTAAACATATATAACAGTCACTAGGTTTGAACAAATCTCTTCAGATCTAGGAAGGTGTACTATCATGTAGTGATGCTATATAGACAAATAGATGATTTTATTCTTAATGATGATCCTATAATAATTCCTAAAATTATATCAGTGATTATTGAGCTCCTTTATAGTGGGACTGCTAATAGATACTATTCTGATATTCAAAACTGCAATGAGAACTCTTGTCATTTTCCCATGTGTCACCAGTTAATTGCTCTTATTTAGTAACCAGACTTTCTCCTACTCAGAGCATATTCCAAGAGACTGTAAAACAATTAACCAAAAGTCATAAAAATGGAACTAATGATTTATTATATGTTCTAGGACAGAAGGTAAAATCTGGGTTTATGTATACAAAACTTCACTAATGAGCTTACCTTAAAGATTTCGGATCCAGCAGCAGCAGCAGCAGCGGCTGGTCCAGAGGAAGGGCCATCAGCAGTAGAACCAAGCAGACAGGGTCCAGGCAGACCTGGCGCCCACGACCACTGGCCATCGCTGGCCAGCCAGGCTGCAAGCAGCAGCGGATTTATGGTGCCCTTCACGACACAGAAGCCACATCAGAACTCTGCCTCCCGCCAGTCAGTTACGAGGGCTCCATATTGGTTCTCGGTCGCCAGAGAAATCAGACTGAGGTACGCAAATATAACCCGAGACCAACATCGCGGGGGTCTAAGCCCGACGGGCGTTGGCCTGCACCCAGGCCCTGGGCTGATCGGGGGTCCACCGGGGTGCAAACCCGGCCAGGAGGTTTTTTTCCTCCCGGGCCGGCGCGCGCACCACCACCATTTTGCCTAAGGGAAGCCAGGGAGACCTAGCAGGCAAAACCAAACCAGCTAACAGGCATAGCCCGAGGCGGACATAGCAGGGGTCTCAGACGGTCAGGCCCTGGGCTGCCCCCAGGTCCTGGGCTGCTCGGCGGGCCATCTGTGTGCCAACCCAGCCAGGAGCTTGTTTGCCTGGGCCGGCGCGCACCGCCGCCATTTTGCCTATGGGAAGCCAGAAAGACCTAGCAGGCAAAACCAAACCAGCTAACAGGCATAGCCCAAGGCGGACATAGCAGGGGTCTCAGACGGTCAGGCCCTGGACTGCCCCCAGGTCCTGGGCTGCTCGGTGGGCCATCTGTGTGCCGACCCAGCCAGGAGCTTGTTTGCCCGGGCCAGCGCGCACAACCGCCATTTTGCCTACGGGAAGCCAGAGAGACTAGCAGACAAAACCAAACCAGCTAACAGGCATAGCCCAAGGCGGACAAAGCAGGGGTCTCAGACGGTCAGGCCCTAGACTGCCCCCAGGCCCTGGGCTGCTTGGTGGGCCATCTGTGTGCCGACCCGGCCAGGAGGTTGTTTATCCGGGCCAGTTTGCGCACCACTGCCATTTTGCCTACGGGAAGCCAGAGAGACCTAGCAGGCAAAACCAAACCAGCTAACAGGCATAGCCCGAGGCGGACATAGCAGGGGTCTCAGACGGTCAGGCCCTGGACTGCCCCCAGGCCCTGGGCTGCTCGTTGGGCCATCTGTGTGCTGACCCAGCCAGGAGGTTGTTAGCCCAGCAGACTCTCCCAGCACTCTCAGGGAACTCGCGCACACCACCATCCTAGCCACCTGACACACCCAATTAACACCCACAGCTGAGGGGAACTTTGCACCGACATTGGCCTGCCAGGCTTTTGCCTAGACTCAGGGCGTGAGCAGCTACGCTAGCCTTGTGTGCACCAACCCGGTTGGGAGTTCAGCTGCCCAGATCAGCCTGGGCGGCAGCACCACATCTCCAAGTCCTGCAAGTAGCTAGCTGGGTTTCCGGGCGGCCAGTTGGGAGAAGTCAGTGTGCTCCAGTGAATCCAGCGGGCCCCAGCGGGAGCCTTCGGGTGCCTGCTTTGGGATCTGAACAGCCTGGGTAGCAGCACCCTGTCTACAAGCAGTGCAGGAGGTAAGCTGTGCACCAGAGGCCAACTGGGAAGGGGCAGCTTGCACTGGTGAGTCCAGCACTGACAAGACAAGTGAGAACTAGATGGCAAAAGGCAAACGCAGGAACGTCACTAACAGAAATCAAGGCAATATGGCAACATCTGAACCCAATTCTCCTCTACCAACATGTCCTGGATACCCCATCACACCAGTAAAACAAGATTTGGATTTAAAATCACTGGTCATGATGCTGGTACAGGAACACATGAAGGACATACTTAAAGAAATTCAGGAGAAAATGGATCAAAAGTTAGAAGCCCTTGCAAGGGAAACACAAAAATCATTGAAAGAAATCCAGGAGAATACAAAAGCCAACAAGGAGGAAATGCAAAAAACACTTAAAGAAATACAGGAGAACTTTGCTCAACAGGCTGAGGTCATGAAAGACGAAACACAAAAATCTCTTAAAGAAATACAGGAGAACTTTGGTCAACAGGCTGAGCTCATGAAAGAGGAAACACAAAAATCTCTTAAAGAATTACAGGAAAACACAAACATGCAAGTGAAGGAGCTAAGCAAAACCATCCAGGATCTAAAATCAGAAGTAGAAACAACTAAGAAAACTCAAAGGGAGACAACTTTGGAGATAGAAAGCCTGGGGAAGAAATCAGGGGACAGAGATGCAAATATCAACAACAGAATACAAGAGATAGAAGAAAGAATCTCAGATGCTGAAGATTCCATAGAAACCATGGACTCAACAGTTAAAGAAAATGCAAAATGCAAAAAGCTTGTAACCCAAAATATCCAGGAAATCCAGGACACAATGAGAAGACCAAACCTAAGGATTATAGGCATAGAGGAGAGTGAAGATTTACAACTTAAAGGGCCAGCAAATATCTTCAATAAAATTATGGAAGAAAACTTCCCTAACCTAAAGAGAGAGATGCCCATGAATATACAAGAAGCCTATAGAACTCCAAACAGACTGGACCAGAACAGAAATACTTACCGTCACATAATAATCAAAACACCAAATGTTCTAAACAAAGAAAGAATACTAAAGGCAGTAAGAGAAAAAGGCCAAGTAACATATAAAGGAAGACCTATCAGAATCACAGCAGACTTTTCACCGGAGACTATGAAGGCTAGAAGGTCCTGGGCAGATCTCATGCAGACTCTAAGAGAACACAAATGCCAACCAAAACTACTATATACAGCAAAACTCTCAATCACCATAGATGGAGAAACTAAGATATTTCATGTCAAAACCAAGTTTACCCAATATCTATCCACAAACCCGGTCCTAAAAAGGATAATAGGAGGACAACACCAATACAAGGAGGGAAACTTCACACTGGAAAAAGCAAGATAGTAACCTTTCCTCAAACCCAAAAGAAGTTAAGCAATCAAATTTAAAAAATAACGTCAAAAATGATAGGAAGTAACAATCACTATTCCTTAATATCTCTTAACATCAATGGACTCAATGCCCCAATAAAAAGACACAGACTAACTGAATGGATACGTAAACAGGACCCTACATTTTGCTGCTTACAGGAAACACACCTCAGGGTCAAAGACAAACACTACCTTAGAGTAAAAGGCTGGAAGACAATTTTACAAGCAAATGGTCTCAGGAAACAAGCTGGAGTAGCCATTTTAATATCAGATAAAATTGACTTTCAACCCAAAGTCATCAAAAGAGACCCTGAGGGACACTTCTTGCTGGTCAAAGGAAAAATACAAAAAGAAGAACTGTCAATCCTGAACATCTATGCCCCAAATGCAAGGGCACCCTCTTTCGTAAAAGAAACTTTATTAAAACTCAAAGCACACATTGCACCTAACACAATAATTGTGGGTGACTTCAACACTGCACTTTCCTCAATGGACCGATCAGGAAAACAGAAACTAAACAGGGACACAATGAAACTAATTGAAGCTTTGGACCAATTAGATTTAACAGATATATATAGAACATTCTATCCTAAAACAAAAGAATATACCTTTTTCTCAGCACCTCATGGTACCTTCTCCAAAATCGACCATATAATTGGTCACAAGACAGACCTCAACAAATATAAGATGATAGAACTAATCCCATGCCTCCTATCTGATCACTATGGAGTAAAAGTGGTCTTCAATAGCAACAGAAACAACAGAAAACCCACATACACGTGGAAACTGAACAATACTCTACTCAATGATACCTTGGTCAAGGAAGAAATAAAGAAAGAAATTAAAGACTTTTTAGAACACAATGAAAATGAAAACACAACATACCCAAATCTATGGGACACAATGAAAGCAGTGCTAAGAGGAAAACTCATAGCCCTGAGTGCCTCCAAAAAGAAAATGGAGAGAGCATACATTACCAGCTTAATGACACACCTGAAAGCCCTAAAACAAAAAGAAACTATTTCGCCCAGGAGGAGTAGAAGGCAGGAAATCATCAAACTCAGGGCCGAAATCAATCAAGTAGAAACAAAGAGAACCATACAAAAAATCAACAATACCAGGAGCTGGTTCTTTGAGAAAATCAACAAGATAGATAAACCCTTAGCCAGACTGACCAAAGGGCACAGAGAAAGTATCCAAATTAACAAACTTAGAAATGAAAAGGGAGATATAACAACGGAAATTAAGGAAATCCAAAAAATCATCAGATCCTACTACAAGAGCCTGTACTCAACACAACTGGAGAATCTGGAGGAAATGGACAATTTCCTTGACAGATACCAAATACCAAAATTAAATCAGGACCAACTAGACCATCTAAACAGTCCCATAATGCCTAAAGAAATAGAAGGAGTCATAGAAAGTCTTCCAACCAAAAAAAGCACAGGGCCAGATGGCTTCAGTGCAGAATTCTACCAGACCTTCAAAGAAGAGTTAACACCAATACTCTTCAAACTATTCCACAAAATAGAAACAGAAGGAACACTGCCCAATTCCTTCTATGAAGCCACAATTACGCTGATACCAAAGCCACACAAAGATCCAACAAAGAAAGAGAACTTCAGACCAATTTCCCTTATGAACATCGATGCAAAAATACTCAATAAAATTCTTGCCAACCGAATCCAAGAACACATCAAAACGATCATCCACCATGATCAAGTAGGCTTTATCCCGGGAATGCAGGGTTGGTTCAATATACGGAAATCCATCAATACAATCCACTACATAAACAAACTCAAAGAACAAAACCACATGGTCATTTCATTGGATGCTGAAAAAGCATTTGACAAAATTCAGCATCCCTTCATGCTTAAAGTCTTGGAGAGAACAGGAATTCAAGGCCCATACCTAAACATAGTAAAAGCAATATACAGCAAACCGGTAGCCAGCATCAAACTAAATGGAGAGAAACTTGAAGCAATCCCACTGAAATCAGGGACCAGACAAGGCTGCCCCCTTTCTCCTTATCTTTTCAATATTGTACTTGAGGTACTAGCTCGGGCAATTTGACAACATAAGGAGGTCAAAGGGATACAAATTGGAAAGGAAGAAGTCAAACTATCATTATTTGCAGACGACATGATCGTCTACCTAAGTGACCCAAAGAACTCCACTAGAGAGCTCCTACAGCTGATAAACAACTTCAGCAAAGTGGCAGGTTATAAAATCAACTCAAGCAAATCAGTGGCCTTCCTATACTCAAAGGATAAGCAGGCTGAGAAAGAAATTAGGGAAATGACCCCCTTCACAATAGCCTCAAACAGTATAAAGTATCTTGGGGTGACTCTTACCAAACATGTGAAAGATCTGTATGACAAGAACTTCAAGACTCTGAAGAAGGAAATGGAAGAAGACCTCAAAAAATGGGAAAACCTCCCATGCTCATGGATCGGTAGAATCAATATAGTTAAAATGGCCATTCTGCCTAAAGCACTATACAGATTCAATGCAATACCCATCAAAATCCCAACTCAATTCGTCACAGAGTTAGAAAGAGCAATTATCAAATTCATCTGGAACAACAAAAAACCCAGGATAGCTAAAACTATTCTCAGCAACAAAAGCAAATCTGGGGGAATCAGTATCCCTGACCTCATGCAATACTACAGAGCAATAGTGTTAAAAACTGCATGGTATTGGTACAGTGACAGACAGGAGGATCAATGGAACAGGATTGAAGATCCAGAAATGAACCCACACACCTATGGCCACTTGATCCTCGACAAAGAGGCTGAAAACATCCAATGGAAAAAAGATAGCCTTTTCAACAAATGGTGCTGGTTCAACTGGAGGTCAGCATGCAGAAGAATGCGAATTGATCCATCCTTGTCTCCTTGTACTAAGCTCAAATCCAAATGGATCAAGGACCTCCACATAAAGCCAGATACTCTGAAGCTAATAGAAAAGAAACTGGGGAAGACCCTTGAGGACATCGGTACAGGGAGAAAGTTTCTGAACAGAACACCAATAGCGTATGCTCTAAGAGCAAGAATTGACAAATGGGACCTCATAAAATTACAAAGTTTCTGTAAGGCAAAGGACACCATCAAGAGGACAAATCGGCAACCAACAAATTGGGAAAAGATCTTCACCAATCCTACATCAGATAGAGGGCTAATATCCAATATATATAAAGAACTCAAGAAGTTAGACTCCAGAAAACCAAACAACCCTATTAAAAATGGGGTACAGAGTTAAACAAAGAATTCTCACCTGAAGAACTTCGGATGGCGGAGAAGCATCTTAAAAAATGCTCCACTTCATTAGTCATTAGGGAAATGCAAATCAAAACAACCCTAAGATTTCATCTTACACCAGTCAGAATGGCTAAGATTAAAAATTCAGGAGACAGCAGGTGTTGGAGAGGGTGTGGAGAAAGAGGAACACTCCTCCACTGCTGGTGGGGTTGCAAATTGGTACAACCACTCTGGAAATCAGTCTGGCGGTTCCTCCGAAAACTGGGAACCTCACTTCCCGAAGATCCTGCTATACCACTCCTGGGCATATACCCAGAGGATTCCCCACCACGTAATAAGTATACATGCTCTACTATGTTCATAGCTGCCCTATTTATAATTGCCAGATGCTGGAAAGAACCCAGGAATCCCTCAACAGAAGAATGGATGCAAAAAATGTGGTATATCTACACAATGGAGTACTATTCAGCCATTAGAAACAATGAATTCATGAAATTCGTAGGCAAATGGATGGCGCTAGAGAACATCATACTAAGTGAGGTAACCCTGACTCAAAAGGTGACTCAAAATGGTATTCACTCACTAATAAGTGGATATTAACCTAGAAAACTGGAATACCCAAAACATAATCTACACATCAAATGAGGGACAAGAAGAAAGGAGGAGTGGCCCCTTGTTCTGGAAAGACTCAGTGAAGCAGTATTCGGCAAAACCAGAACGGGGAAGTGGGAAGGGGTGGGTGGGAGGACAGGGGGAGAGAAGGGGGCTTACGGGACTTTGGGGGATTGGGGGGCTAGAAAAGGGGAAATCATTTGAAACGTAAATAAAAAATATATCGAATAAAAAATGTCATTAAAAAAAAAAAGAATTCAGAGGTTCGGAGGGTACTCTGCCCTCCAGAGAAGGCAGAGTCACCATCTTTGTCCCCAGCCAGAGGAGACAGGCGACTCCAGGTACTGAGCTATCCTGAGTATAAGACCTCTGCGGAAGAGACAACCGAGCTGCGGGCTGCTGCCTGCACTTAGGACCTGGGAGAGCAGCCGTTCCTCCATGGGCCAGCCAGGTGTGGGTATTCTGCCCTGCAGAGAAGGCAGAGTCGCCATCTTTATCCCCAGCCAGATGAGACAGCCGACCCCAAGTACTGAGCTATCCCAAGTATAAGACATCTGGGTGGTGGGGGGGGAGACATGAAAACCGAGCTGCAGGCTGCCGCCTGCACCTAGGACCTAGGAGAACAGCGGTTCCTCTGTGGGCCAGCCAGGTGTGGGGACAGTGCCCTACGGGATCCCTGCTGCCATCTTCACTCTCTGCAGAGCAGATGGGCAGTACCAGGTTCAGTCCACAGAGACAACCCAAGCATAACATTGCTTGGGGCAAGACACACCAGGGCTCCAACGGCACCCAAGAGGAGGGCAACACATCAGCAATCTATGCCAGGGGAAACCCAGCCATCCAGTGTTGTGGAAATAGCCTTATAGGCTCAAAGGAGGTTGAAGCACCAGCCAGTTACTAGACCAACTAACACCAGTGAGAACTAGATGGCAAAAGGCAAACGTAGGAACATTACTAACAGAAATCAAGGCAATATGACAGCATCTGAACCCAATTCTCCATTAACAGCAAGTCCTGGTTACCCCAACACACCAGAAAAACAAGATTTGGATTTAAAAGCACTGGTCATGATGCTATTACAGGAACACATGAAGGAAATAAATAAATCTCTTAGAGAAATTCAGGAGGAAATAGATCAAAAGTTAGAAGCCCTTACAAGGGAAACACAAAAATCATTAAAAGTAATTAAGGAGAATACAGGTCAAATGATAGAAGCCAATAAGGAGGAAGTGCAAAAATCATTTAAAGAAATACAGCAGGAGCGGCGGCGGCGGCGGCGGTAGCAGTGGCTGCTCCAGCTGAAGGGCCATCAGCGGTGGAACCAAGGCGACACAGGGTCCAGTTAGGCCCTGCGCCCACGACCACTGACCTTCGCTGACCAGCCGGGCGGCAAGCAACTGCGGTTCTGCGGAGCCTTTCGCTGCACGGAAGCCACTTCAGAACTCGGCTGCCCGCCAGTCAGGAGAGACTCACCGCCATCTTGATCCCGGGCTCCAGAGATCGGTCAGACTGAGGTACACAAACATAATCCTAGGCCCAACACCGCAGGGGTCTGAGCCAGACGGGCGTTGGCCTGCACCCAGGCCCTGGGCTGTTCGAGTGGCCATCGGGGCGCCAACCCAGCCAGGAGTTTTTTTTTTTGCCCCGGCCGGTGCACGCGCCGCCATTTTGCCTACAGGAGCCAGAGTGCTCTGGAGGGCAGAGACTGCTAACAAGCGTAGCCTGAGGCTAACAAAACGGGGGTCTAGGCCCCAAAAGGCACAGGACTGACCCCAAGAACTGGGCGGCTTGGTGGGCCATCTGTGTGTCAACCAGCCCAGGAGGTTATTAGCACAACAGACTCTCCCGGTGCTTTCGCGGAGCGCGGACGCGCACGCCCGCCATCCGGGTCACCTGGCGGACCCAAATAACAGACATAGCCCTAGGGGAACTTTGCTCGGACCTTGGCCTCCCAGGCGTTTGCCTGGACTCAGGGCCCAGGCGACAAGGCTAACCTAGTGTGCGCCAGCCCGGTTGGGGAAATCGGCTGCCCAGCGGAGTGAGCGGAGCACAGGGGAGGTCACAGCAACATTCACCTTCGGAGCTCCCTGGGGGTGCACACGGGTTCCACCTGGTCCACAGACACAATCTGGGGCAAGGCCTCAGGCAGAAGCCCCCAGCTCAACTCTCTCCGCTTCAGATCAGCCTGGGTGGCCGCCACATCTCCAGGTCCCTCAAGAGGCTAGTGGGGGCTTCCGGGCGGCCAGCTGGGAGAAGTCGGTGTGCTCCAATAAATCCTGCCGGCCCCAGCGGGAGCCTTCAGGTGCCTGCTTCGGGATCTGAACAGCCTGGACAACAGCACCCTGTCTATAGGCAGTGCAGAGTGTAAGCTGTGCACCAGAGGCCAACGGGGAAGGGGCAGCTTGCACTGGTGAGTCCAGCACTGACAAGACCAAGTAACACCAGTGAGAGCTAGATGGCAAAAGGCAAACGCAGAAACGTCACTAACAGAAATCAAGGCAATATGGCAACATCTGAACCAAATTCTCCTCTACCAGCAAGTCCTGGATACCCCATCACACCAGTAAAACAAGATTTGGATTTAAAATCACTGGTCATGATGCTGGTACAGGAACACATGAAGGACATTGAGGAGAAAATGGATCAAAATTTAGAAGCCCTTGCAAGGGAAACACAAAAATCATTGAAAGAAATCCAGGAGAATACAAAAGCCAACAAGGAGGAAATGCAAAAAACACTTAAAGAAATACAGGAGAACTTTGCTCAACAGGCTGAGGTCATGAAAGACGAAACACAAAAATCTCTTAAAGAAATACAGGAGAACTTTGGTCAACAGGCTGAGGTCATGAAAGAGGAAACACAAAAATCTCTTAAAGAATTACAGGAAAACACAAACATGCAAGGGAAGGAGCTAAGCAAAACCATCCAGGATCTAAAATCAGAAGTAGAAACAACTAAGAAAACTCAAAGGGAGACAACTTTGGAGATAGAAAGCCTTGGGAAGAAATCAGGGGACAGAGATGCAAATATCAACAACAGAATACAAGAGATAGAAGAAAGAATCTCAGATGCTGAAGATTCCATAGAAACCATGGACTCAACAGTTAAAGAAAATGCAAAGTGCAAAAAGCTTGTAACCCAAAATATCCAGGAAATCCAGGACACAATGAGAAGACCAAACCTAAGGATTATAGGCATAGATGAGAGTGAAGATTTACAACTTAAAGGGCCAGCAAATATCTTCAATAAAATTATGGAAGAAAACTTCCCTAACCTAAAGAGAGAGATGCCCATGAATATACAAGAAGCCTACAGAACTCCAAACAGACTGGACCAGAACAGAAATACTTACCGTCACATAATAATCAAAACACCAAATGTTCTAAACAAAGAAAGAATACTAAAGGCAGTAAGAGAAAAAGGCCAAGTAACATATAAAGGAAGACCTATCAGAATCACAGCAGACTTTTCACCTGAGACTATGAAGGCTAGAAGGTCCTGGGCAGATCTCATGCAGACTCTAAGAGAACACAAATGCCAACCAAAACTACTATATCCAGCAAAACTCTCAATCACCATAGATGGAGAAACTAAGATATTTCACGACAAAACCAAGTTCACCCAATATCTATCCACAAACCCAGCCCTAAAAAGGATAATAGGAGGACAACACCAATACAAGGAGGGAAACTCCACCCTGAAAAAAGCAAGATAGTAACCTTTCATCAAACCCAAAAGAAGTTAAGCAATCAAATTTAAAAAATAACGTCAAAAATGATAGGAAGTAACAATCACTATTCCTTAATATCTCTTAACATCAATGGACTCAATGCCCCAATAAAAAGACACAGACTAACTGACTGGATACGTAAACAGGACCCTACATTTTGCTGCTTACAGGAAACACACCTCAGGGTCAAAGACAAACACTACCTTAGAGTAAAAGGCTGGAAGACAATTTTACAAGCAAATGGTCTCAGGAAACAAGCTGGAGTAGCCATTTTAATATCAGATAAAATTGACTTTCAACCCAAAGTCATCAAAAGAGACTCTGAGGGACACTTCTTGCTGGTCAAAGGAAAAATACAACAAGAAGAACTCTCAATCCTGAACATCTATGCTCCAAATGCAAGGGCACCCTCTTTCATAAAAGAAACTTTATTAAAACTCAAAGCACACATTACACCTAACACAATAATTGTGGGTGACTTCAACACTGCACTTTCCTCAATGGACCGATCAGGAAAACAGAAACTAAACAAGGACACAATGAAACTAATTGAAGCTTTGGACCAATTAGACTTAACTGATATATATAGAACATTCTATCCTAAAACAAAAGAATATACCTTTTTTTCAGCACCTCATGGTACCTTCTCCAAAATCGACCATATAATTGGTCACAAGACAGACCTCAACAAATATAAAAAGATAGAACTAATCCCATGCCTCCTATCTGATCACTATGGAATAAAAGTGGTCTTCAATAGCAACAGAAACAACAGAAAACCCACATACACGTGGAAATTGAACAATACTCTACTCAATGACACCTTGGTCAAGGAAGAAATAAAGAAAGAAATTAAAGACTTTTTAGAACACAATGAAAATGAAAACACAACATACCCAAATCTATGGGACACAATGAAAGCAGTGCTAAGAGGAAAACTCATAGCCCTGAGTGCCTCCAAAAAGAAAATGGAGAGAGCATACATTACCAACTTAATGACACACCTGAAAGCCCTAGAACAAAAAGAAGCTATTTCACCCAGGAGGAGTAGAAGGCAGGAAATCATCAAACTCAGGGCCGAAATCAATCAAGTAGAAACAAAGAGAACCATACAAAAAATCAACAAAACTAGGAGCTGGTTCTTTGAGAAAATCAACAAGATAGATAAACCCTTAGCCAGACTGACCAAAGGGCACAGAGAAAGTATCCAAATTAACAAACTTAGAAATGAAAAGGGAGACATAACAACGGAAACTGAGGAAATCCAAAAAATCATCAGATCCTACTACAAGAGCCTGTACTCAACACAACTGGAGAATCTGGAGGAAATGGACAATTTCCTTGACAGATACCAAATACCAAAATTAAATCAGGACCAACTAGACCATCTAAACAGTCCCATAATGCCTAAAGAAATAGAAGGAGTCATAGAAAGTCTTCCAACCAAAAAAAGCACAGGACCAGATGGTTTCAGTGCAGAATTCTACCAGACCTTCAAAGAAGAGTTAACACCAATACTCTTCAAACTATTCCACAAAATAGAAACAGAAGGAACACTACCCAATTCCTTCTACGAAGCCACAATTACGCTGATACCAAAGCCACACAAAGATCCAACAAAGAAAGAGAACTTCAGACCAATTTCCCTTATGAACATCGATGCAAAAATACTCAACAAAATTCTTGCCAACCGAATCCAAGAACACATCAAAACGATCATCCACCATGATCAAGTAGGCTTTATCCCGGGAATGCAGGGTTGGTTCAATATACGGAAATCCATCAATACAATCCACTACATAAACAAACTCAAAGAACAAAACCACATGGTCATTTCATTGGATGCTGAAAAAGCATTTGACAAAATTCAGCATCCTTTCATGCTTAAAGTCTTGGAGAGAACAGGAATTCAAGGCCCATACCTAAACATAGTAAAAGCAATATACAGCAAACCGGTAGCCAGCATCAAACTAAACGGAGAGAAACTTGAAGCAATCCCACTGAAATCAGGGACCAGACAAGGCTGCCCCCTTTCTCCTTATCTTTTCAATATTGTACTTGAGGTACTAGCTCGGGCAATTCGACAACATAAGGAGGTCAAAGGGATACAAATTGGAAAGGAGGAAGTCAAACTATCATTATTTGCAGACGACATGATCGTCTACCTAAGTGACCCAAAGAACTCCACTAGAGAGCTCCTACAGCTGATAAACAACTTCAGCAAAGTGGCAGGTTACAAAATCAACTCAAGCAAATCAGTGGCCTTCCTATACTCAAAGGATAAGCAGGCTGAGAAAGAAATTAGGGAAATGACCCCCTTCACAATAGCCACAAACAGTATAAAGTATCTTGGGGTGACTCTTACCAAACATGCGAAAGATCTGTATGGCAAGAACTTCAAGACTCTGAAGAAGGAAATGGAAGAAGACCTCAAAAAATGGGAAAACCTCCCATGCTCATGGATCGGTAGAATCAATATAGTTAAAATGGCCATTTTGCCTAAAGCACTATACAGATTCAATGCAATACCCATCAAAATCCCAACTCAATTCTTCACAGAGTTAGAAAGAGCAATTATCAAATTCATCTGGAACAACAAAAAACCCAGGATAGCTAAAACTATTCTCAGCAACAAAAGAAAATCTGGGGGAATCAGTATCCCTGACCTCAAGCAATACTACAGAGCAATAGTGTTAAAAACTGCATGGTATTGGTACAGTGACAGGCAGGAGGATCAATGGAACAGGATTGAAGATCCAGAAATGAACCCACACACCTATGGCCACTTGATCCTCGACAAAGAGGCTGAAAACATCCAATGGAAAAAAGATAGCCTTTTCAACAAATGGTGCTGGTTCAACTGGAGGTCAGCATGCAGAAGAATGCGAATTGATCCATCCTTGTCTCCTTGTACTAAGCTCAAATCCAAATGGATCAAGGACCTCCACATAAAGCCAGACACTCTGAAGCTAATAGAAAAGAAACTGGGGAAGACCCTTGAGGACATCGGTACAGGGAGAAAGTTTCTGAACAGAACACCAATAGCGTATGCTCTAAGAGCAAGAATTGACAAATGGGACCTCATAAGGTTACAGAGTTTCTGTAAGGCAAAGGACACCATCAAGAGGACAGATCGGCAACCAACAAATTGGGAAAAGATCTTCACCAATCCTACATCAGATAGAGGGCTAATATCCAATATATATAAAGAACTCAAGAAGTTAGACTCCAGAAAACCGAACAACCCTATTAAAAAATGGGGTACAGAGTTAAACAAAGAATTCTCACCTGAAGAACTTCGGATGGCGGAGAAGCATCTTAAAAAATGCTCCACTTCATTAGTCATTAGGGAAATGCAAATCAAAACAACCCTAAGATTTCATCTTACACCAGTCAGAATGGCTAAGATTAAAAATTCAGGAGACAGCAGGTGTTGGAGAGGGTGCGGAGAAAGAGGAACACTCCTCCACTGCTGGTGGGGTTGCAAATTGGTACAACCACTCTGGAAAGCAGTCTGGCGGTTCCTCCGAAAACTGGGCACCTCACTTCCAGAAGATCCTGCTATACCACTCCTGGGCATATACCCAGAGGATTCCCCACCATGTAATAAGGATACATGCTCTACTATGTTCATAGCAGCCCTATTTATAATTGCCAGATGCTGGAAAGAACCCAGGTATCCCTCAACAGAAGAGTGGATACAAAAAATGTGGTATATCTACACAATGGAGTACTATTCAGCCATTAGAAACAATGAATTCATGAAATTCTTAGGCAAATGGATGGAGCTAGAGAACATCATACTAAGTGAGGTAACCCAGACTCAAAAGGTGAATCATGGTATGCACTCACTAATAAGTGGTTATTAACCTAGAAAACTGGAATACCCAAAACATAATCCACACATCAAATGAGATACAAGAAGAAAGCAGGAGTGGTCCCTGGTTCTGGAAAGACTCAGTGAAACAGTATTTGGCAAAACCAGAACGGGGAACTGGGAAGGGGTGGGAGGGAGGACAGGGGAAGAGAAGGGGGCTTACGGGACTTTCGGGGAGTGGGGAGGGGGGGCTAGAAAAGGGGAAATCATTTGAAATGTAAATAAATTATATCAAATAAAAAAAAAGACAAAAAAAAATAAATAAAAAAAAAATTAAAAAAAAAAAAAAAGAAATACAGGAAACGTGTGGTCAACAGGCAGAGATCAAGAAAGAGGAAACACAAAAATCTCTTAAAGAATTACAGGAAAACACAAACAAGCAAGTGAAGGAGCTGAGCAAAACCATCCAGGATCTAAAAATAGAAGTAGAAACAACTAAGAAATCACAAAGGGAAACAACTTTGGAGATAGAAAACCTTAGAAGAAATCAGGGGCCATAGATGCAAATATCAACAACAGAATACAAGAGATAGAAGAAAGAATCTCAGATGCCGAAGATACCATAGAATCCATGGACTCAACAGTCAAAGAAAATGCAAAATGCGAAAAGGTTGTAATCCAAAACATCCAGGAAATCCAGGACACAATGAGAAGGCCAAACCTAAGGATCACAGGCATAGATGAGAGTGAAGATTTACAACTTAAAGGGTCAGCAAATATCTTCAATAAAATTATGGAAGAAAACTTCCCTAGCTTAAAGAGAGAGATGCCCATGAATATACCAGAAGCCTACAGAACTCCAAACAGACTGGGCCAGAACAGAAATACCTCCCGTCACAGAATAATCAAAACCCAAAATATACTAAACAAAGAAAGAATATCAAAGGCAGTAAGAGAAAAAAGCCAAGTAACATATAAAGGAAGACCTATCAGAATCATACCAGACTTCTCACCAGAGACTATGAAAGCTAGAAGATCTTGGGCAGATCTCATGCAGACTCTAAGAGAACACAAATGCTAGCCAAAACTACTATACCCAGCAAAAAACTCTCAATCACCATAGATGGAGAAACCAAGATATTCCATGCAAAATCAAGTTTACCCAATATCTTTCCACAAACCCAGCCCTACAAAGGATAGTAGGAAGAAAACACCAATATTAGGAGGGAAACTTCACCCTGGAAAAAGCAAGAGAGTAACCTTCTTTCATCAAACCCAAAAGAAGATAACCAATTAAATATAAAAAACAACATCAAAAATGACAGGAAGTAATAATCACTATTCCTTTATATCTTTTAACATCAATGGACTCAATTCCCCAATAAAAAGACATATTAACAGACTGGATATATAAACAGGACCCTACATTTTGCTGCATACAGGAAACATACCTCAGTGTCAAAGACAAAAACTATCTTAGAGTAAAAGGCTGGAAGACAATTAATTTTACAAGCAAATGGTCTCATTAAACAAGCTGGAGTAGCCATTCTAATATCAGATAAAATTGACTTTCAACCTAAAGTCATGAAAAGAGAAACTGAGGGACACTTCCTGCTGGTCAAAGGAAAAATACACCAAGAACTCTCAATCCATAACACCTATGCTCCAAATGCAAAAGCACCCTCATTCATAAAAGAAACTTTACTAAAGCTCAAAGCACACATTGCACCTAACACAAAAATTGTGGGTGATTTCAATACTCCACTCTCCTCAATAGACCGATCAGGAAAACAGAAACTAAACAGGGACACAGTGAAACTAATTGAAGCTTTGGATGAATTAGTTAACAGATATATATATAGAACATTTCATCCTAAAACAAAAAAATATACCTTTCTCTCAGCACCTCATGGGATCTTTTCCAAAATCGATCATAGAATTGATCATAAGACAGACCTCAACAAATATAAGAAGATCGAACTAATCCCATGCCTCCTATCAGATCACTATGGTGTAAGAGTGGTCTTCAATAGCAACAAAATCAGCAGAAAGCCCACATACACATGGAAACTGAAAAATACTCTACTCAATGATACCATGGTCAAGGAAGAAATACAGAAAGAAATCAAAGACTTTTTTAGAATTTAATGAAAATGAAGACACAACATACCCAAATCTATGGGACACAATGAAAGCAGCACTAAGAGGAAAACTCATAGCCCTGAGTGCCTCCAAAAAGAAAATGGAGAGAGCATACACTAGCAGCTTAACAACACACCTGAAAGCCCTGGAACAAAAAGAAGCTAATTCACCTAGGAGGAATAGAAGACTGGAAATCATCAAACTCAGGGCTGAAATCAATCAAGTAGAAACAAAGAATCATACAAAAAAATCAACAAAACCAGGAGCTGGTTCTTTGAAAAAATCAACAAGGTAGATAAACCCTTAGCCAGACTAACCAAGGAGCACAGAGACTGTATCCAGATTAACAAAATTAGAAATGAAAAGGGAGACAAAACAACAGAAACAGAGGAAATTCAAAAAATCATCAGCTCCTACTACAAAAGCCTATACTGAACACAACTGGAGAATCTGGAGGAAATGGATAGTTTCCTTGACAGATATCAAACACCAAAATTAAATCAGGATCAAATAGATCATCTAAACATAAACATAAAAGGGATTATAGAAAGTCTCACAACCAAAAAAATCACGGGACCAGATGGTTTTAGTGCAGAATTCTATCAGACCTTCAAAGAAGACCTAACACCAATACTCTGCAAACTATTCCACAATATAGAAACAGAAGGAACACTACCCAACTCGTTCTATGGAGCCACAATTATGCTGATACCAAAACCACACAAAGATCCAACAAAGAAAGAGACCTACAGGCCAATTTCCCTTATGAATATCGATGCAAAAATACTTAATACAATTCTTGCTAACCAAATCCAAGAACACATCAAAAGGATCATCCACCATGATCAAGTAGGCTTCTTCCCAGGGATGCAGGGATGGTTCAATATAAGGAAATCCATCAATGCAATCCACTACATAAACAAACTCAAAGAAAAAAAAAACACATGATCATTTCATTACATGCTGAAAAAGCATTTGACAAAATTCAGCATCCTTCCATGCTAAAAGTCTTGGAAAAAACAGGAATTCAAGGCCTATACCTAAACATAGTTAAAGCAATATACAGCAAACTGGTAGCCAACATCAAACTAAATGGAGAAAAACTTGAAGCAATCTCACTAAAATCAGGGACTATACAAGGCTGCCCTCTCTCTCCATATCTTTTCAACGTAGTACTTGAAGTTCTCGCTAGAGCAATTAGACAACATAAGGAGGTCAAAGGGATACAAAATGAAAAGGAAGAAATCAAATTGTCACTATTTGCAGATGATATGATAGTATACTTAAGTGACCCAAAAAACTCCACCAAAGAACTTCTACAGTTTCTGAAATAAACAATTTCAGTAAAGTGACTGGTTGTAAAGTCAACTCAAGCAAATCAGTAGCCTTCCTATACTCAAAGGATAAACAGGCTGAGAAAGAAGTTAAGGAAATGACACCCTTCACAATAGCCACAAACAATATAAAGTATCTTGGTGTGACTCTAACCAAACATGTAAAAGATCTATATGAGAAGAACTTTAGGTCTCTGAAGAAGGAAATCAAAGAAGAACCCAGAAAGTGGAAAAATCTGCCAAGCTCTTAGATTGGCAGGATTAATACAGTAAAAATGGTCATCTTGCCAAAAGCAATATACAGATTCAATGCAATCCCCATCAAAATGCCAACTCAGTTCTTCTTAGAGTTCGAAAAAGCAAGTCTCAAATTCATCTGGAATAACAAAAATCCCAGGATAGCTAAAACTATTCTCACAGTAAAAGAGCTTCTGGGGGAATCAATATCCCAGACCTCAAGCAATACTACAGAGCAATAGTGTTTAAAACTGTATGGTATTGGCACAGTGACAGACAAGTGGACCAATGGAATGGAATTGAAGACCCAGAAATGAATCCATACACCTATGGTCACTTGATCTTCAACAAAGGAGCAGAAAACATTCAGTGGAAAAAAGATAGCCTTTTCAACAAATGGTGATGGTTCAATTGGAGGTCAGAATGCAGAAGATTGTGAATTGATCCATTCTTATCTCCTTGTACTAAGCTCAACTCCAAGTGAATCAAGGACCTCCACGTAAAACCAGACACACTGAAACGAATAGAAAAGAAACTGGGGAAAACCCTTGAGGACATGAGCACAGGGGGAAAGTTCCTGAACAGAACACCAATAGCTTATGCTTAAAGATCAAGAATTGACAAATAGGACCTCATAAAATTACAAAGTTTCTGTAAGGCAAAGGACACGGTCAAAAGGACAAAACAGCAACCAACAAACTGGGGAAAGATCTTCACCAACCCTACATCCGATAGAGGGCTAATATCCAATATATACAAAGAACTCAAGAAGCTAGACCCCCAGGGAACCAAATAACACTATTTAAAAATGGGGTGCAGATCTACACAAAGAATTTTCACCTGAAGAAAATTCGGATTGTTGAGAAGCACCTTAAGAAATGCTCAACATCATTAGTCATTAGGGAAATGCAAATCAAAACAACCCTGAGATTTTACCTCACACCAGTCAGAATGGCTAAGGTTAAAAACTCAGGAGACAGCAGGTGTTGGCGAGGATGTGGAGAAAGAGGAACACTCCTCCACTGCTGGTGGGATTGCAAGATGGTACAACCACTCTGGAAATTAGTCTGGCGGTTCCTCAGAAAACTGAATGTGACTCTTCCGAAGGACCCTGCTATACCACTCTTGGGCATATACTCAGAGAATTCCCTGGCATGCAATAAGGATACATGCTCCACTATGTTCATAGCAGCCTTATTTATAATAGCCAGAAGCTGGAAAGAACTCAGATGTCCCTCAATGTAGGAATGCATACAGAAAATGTGGTATATTTACATAATGGAATACTACTCAGCAATTAAAAACAATGAATTCATGATTTGTAGGCAAATGGTTGGAACTGGAAAATATCATCTTAAGTGAGTAACCCAATCACAAAAGAATATACATGGAATGCAATCACTGATAAGTGGATATTAACTAGCCCAGAAGCTCTGAATACCCAAGACACAAGTAGCATATCAAATGACTCCCATGAAGAAGTAAGGAGAGGGCCCTGATCCTGGAAAGGCCTGTTTGTAGGGGAATACCAGGACAGAGAAAAAAGGAGGGGGTGAGTGGAGAATGGGTGTAGAGAAGGCTTATGGGACATATGGGGTGGGGGGAACTGGGAAAGGAGAAAGAGTTTGGAATGTAAACAAATAATTTAGAAAATAAAAAAAAGAAAGAATTCAGAGATTCAGTCCATTGTCATCATGGTGGGAAGCATGGCAGAGTGCAGGCAGGCTAAATACTGGAGGAACTGAGAGTTCTGCATCTTGTTCTAGAGGCAAACAGGACAAGCCTGATTCTCAGGCAGCTAGGAAGAAGGTCTCAAAGCCCTACCCCCACAGTGACTCACTTCCTCCAGCAAGGCCACACCTACTTCAACAAGGCCCCACCTCCTAATAGTGCCAGTCCCTGGGTCAACCATATTTAAACCACCACAGACTCTAAATGCCTAAAGGACCTGCAATAATCTATGAGACCACAGATACCAGCTCAGACTACTAAACCCAACAAAATGTTCAATTACTGTAGGTGGAAAAAACAAGATACTTCATGATAAAAATCAATTTCAAAAATATCTATCCACAAATCAAACCCTATTGAAGTTACCAGAAGGAAAACTCCAACCCGAGGGAGTTAATTAACTATACCTATGAAAATACAGGAAATAAATAATCTCACATCAGCAAATCCTGGAAGTCTTAAATTTTTATTAACCTTTTACTGATTTGCTGTGAATTTCATATCATGTACTAATCTTTCCCAACCTTCCATACCAGTCATCCATTCTTGCAAGCACCCCCACAAAAGAAATATATTTAAAAAAAATCTCTTTGTGGAAGCTCTAGTGTACCTCTGTGACTACCACATTATATTCTTTTGTACACACTTCCTTGCTTGTAAATATTCATTGCAATAAGTCATTGGTCTGGTGTGAGGTCTCTGGCTTGTGCTGTACTACCAATACTGGGTGCTACTGGACACCTCTTGGATATCCTGCTGTTTTCCCATGTCATGGAGATACTGAAGCTTTGAGTCTACAGAATTGCCCACTTCATGCACTCCAGAAGTTTATTGATGGAATAGTAAGATGTTGCAGTGGTGGGCCAATTATTAGATTCTTACATACTGATTTTTAAGTCATTACCATGACCTTAAAAATGATAGCTAAAATCTATTTTAAAGATGAGGCAACTGGAACAGAAAGATAAAGTAATTCAAACAGATTATGTGGAAGCAAGCACATGCTACTCCAGTTTAAACTTAGTGGACATATTTAGGAAGCCTAAGTCTTTACTACTATACTCTACTATATGCAATGTTGGAGATGAAACACAGTTATTAAATCAAGGTATGTTCAGTGTTCCATACAAGATATGAGATCAACAATGAAAGTTTTATTCTAAGGTTATCTAGAAGACACATGGTTTGAAGGATGCTTATAGACTATATCGTCTGGTGGAATATGGAAAGAATGGGAAGACCTACAGAAGTCATGCAAAAAGGTATTATAATAGTTAAGGATATGACAGTACTCCATCAGTCTAAACAAATAAGAGTGTAGACAATGGGCATTAGAGAAATAAAAGCTGTGTTTCCTCTGCTGAAATTCAATCATGAATATACTGACAAAATGCAAAGGCTCTAACAAGCATGGAAACAGAAAGAGCAGTTTAAATCAGAAATTTATTTTCTGAACTAGAAAATAAGGTGCAAATATATCTATATGGTCTCGACCAGACAGATATAAGGGCATGCCTGACAATCTCTCATTAACTTGTCATGTTAACTGCATTTTCCTTTCCTTCACCTGTGGCACCAGTATCTTGCTCTCTTCCTCTATTGCAGCAGATGTGTTACATGTGCCTCTCCCTCTTTCTATCTCTTTCACTCACTCATTCTGTGCCTCCTCTCTTTGTATCATAAGGAAAACTGTCCTGTTGAATAAAAAGCCAAATCTACATCAATGTGATACCACCTCAACTATATTTTCAGTTACCTGATTTCCAAATAAAGTTTAAATCTTGAGATTCTAAAAGGATATGGATATTGAATGCCACTGGAATCCAGTATTAATGATGAAGAAAAGGGATAAACTGATAATGACTCCTAAGTTTCCTATTTGTGTGACAGAATAGAGTGTAGGTTTATAACTGAAAGAACTGTCTAAAATAAACCTAAAAAGTGGGAGACACAAGTTCTATATTAAAGAGGATTTACTTTCAAGAGACAACTGAGCCCAAATAAAGCTTTCTTCACAACTATAGTAAAATAAGGTTTGGGAAACACTGGAGATACAAGAAAGGTTACTGGTTAAATATGAGTTACTACACAAATTCAGGACAAGAAGTCTATATTGAACAATGTTAAATAAAATGAATAATGTATAAATGAAAAAATTGTGATAGAAGGAGAGAGGGAGTTCATCACAGCATAGCCTGGGACAATTGTAATCAGAACATCCCAAACAACTTACTTTCCTGGGCAATTGTAGCAAGTACAGTTCTGATTGTGGTAGAGTATTGATATCTAGTATAAAGGGGATTAGAAGTTTAGGTTGTAGCACTTTATAAATATTGAAATTGAAAGTCTGAGAGAAGAAACTCCCACTTCCAAAAGCCTTACATAGCTACCATGTGACAGAGGTAACAAAAAACCTTCATATTTGAAACTATTTTCCTAGAATGACCACAATAGGATTTACTACCCAGAATAGGATCCTTTTGGATGAAAGTCACAGATGTAATAATAGCACAGGAAAATATGTTTCAATCAAGATTTCCAGGAACAATGGAATATATACATCAAGCTAACTTTTCCTCTGCACCTTGATATTTGTCTAATCATCATTTCAAAACATTTTATTTGATTTCCAGATGTTCTTAATGTAATCATCGTGGGGATGCTGTTTTATTTTTCTCTTTTGGATATTTATTTATTTGTGCTTTATTTTGTTTTGGTTTTAGACAAATTCTCATTAGGTAGCAGATTACCAGAACTCACTATGTAGATAGCCTGGACTCAGGCTCTTGGTTATAAGGCTTCAGCCTTTCATTGATTAACAGTGGTCTGCCTCTTCCCAGTAGATAATTATATGATAAATTTTAATGTCCATTGTAAGCTTACATGAAAATTGAATAATCTTTAGAATGTTTAGAAAAGTATAATAAAGACAAGACAACTTAATTATGCCTAAAGGATTATTTTATTGAAATGACTGGAAAGGAAATAGATTCTTAAATAACAGTAAATCCAATTATTCACAAAGTATTTTGTATACATTATTGACTTGCATTTTCAACTCCATCTTGAACATTTAAGTATTATGTGTAATATAATTGAGAAGCAAATAGAGTCCTTGGGTCAAATTCAAATGAATACCATATAATACATAGAATAAATAAAATAGTAAAATTTCTTTTTTCCATGTAAATTAATTCAGAAATATATCATTTTGTAGCATGATCCAAAGATGAAAAGGTTTGTACATTTCCAGTTTCAGTCAATTCTGTAAAAGAAAGATGTAGAATCAGTTCTGTTGTATTAAATCAGTGGTTGTCAACATTTATGATGCTGCTATACTTGTTCATGTTGTGGTGACCCCCAATCATAAAATTATATACTTTTTCATTTTATTGTTACTTCATAGATATAATTTTGCTACTGTTATAAATCATAATATAAATATCTGATATGCTACCTTGTGAAAAAGTCATTTAACCCCAAAGGGGTCCTGACACACAGGTTGAGAAATGCTATGTTGTATTAATTTGTCTCTCACCATTAAAACCAATTATTTTACAATTATGCTCTATTGATCCTCTCCTTGGTAACATATAAATCCCTATTCAATGCCACATCAGCTCATGAGAAATTTTTGCAGAATATATAATCTTTCTTCAGTGCTGAGATGTTTTATAGTTTAGAATCTCAAAGCTATATTCTCTGCCTTGTTGTACCTCTAAATACCTGGACTGGGTAGCTTATTTTTGACTCATGAATAAAAGAAAAATATTAAATGCAGTAAATATAAAATTTATGAGACCCACAGTACACAGTGAAATGAAAATTGACCTGTAACAAAAACAAAACTATTTTCACAAAAAATATAAGAAGACTTCGTTTCTGCTTTTGTTTCACAGCATGATAATATGAGATGTAAAGATAAAGGCTTTTGGAAAGAGACAGATCTATACCAGTGGCAAACAAATAAAATGAAATTTAATTGAAATATAAATTTTGTCCAGTGTCATGTTTGTGAGAAGCATTCAACCAGAGAAACCATAGGAGTAAGTGAACTCTGATGAAATTTCCTACTCTGCTGTGTCTAAATAGGAAAATGATATATAAAAAGACATAAAACATGGTAATTATCATTCTACTCTTTAGTTTCCAGGAACTTACCAAAAAAATGAGGAGGAGAAAATAACCTGGAAATCCTCTTAGACCTTAAATGGAAACATACAAATAAATAAATATGCATTTTCTCTCTCGTAGTCTAACACTTGCCTAAAGTGTGTTCAACATAGCAAATGAAACACTGCAATCTTTTGACTCCATGTGGAGTCAAGAGTACAAGTAAACTGCACTATGAGAATAATATATAAACTCAAGCAAATTTTAGAACTCTTCAAAAGAAAATTTTGTTACCAAAATCTAAGTAAGATTGGCAGATTTAATTGTGGATTCATCTAGCTTAATACTCTGCATGTCAGAATCCCAAATGTACCAAATAAATCACTGTTCTTGTAATTATCTGTCATCAACATGCAATTATTTTTACCTAGATAACTGGCTATATCAGAATCTGTGAGTAACTGGACAGAAGGCCCTGGGAATTAGGTTGAAATCAAGATCTCCAGGTGTTTCTGTTTTAGAGCTAACCCCGTGGATCATCTATTTGTTAATGAGCTATATATCTATTCTTTCAAGCTAGAGCTCCTGTTTCCTCTAATATTCCTGTATTCCTCTATGTCCTGTTTCCTCAATATATATTGAGGGGAATTAAAAGGAAGAAAATTTAAACTTACAGAAACGGAATGAAGTTGTTGAGTGGCAGGGAATGGACCGGTGGGGTTAAGCAGAAATTCTAGGGACTGCACAAAGTCTTGGACGGACATATCTTGTTGAAGGAAGGGTGCTACTTGCTGAAGAAGGTACAGAACTTTGGACTGAGGAAGAGACAGCTGGGAGTGAGAAGAAACCACGGGAGACTGAGGAAAAGCCTGCACAATCTGTGCCAGGAGCTGGACCAGAGACTGAGGAAGGTGCAGATTGGCAAGACCAGTAAGGCTGGGGATTTGAGAGTTAAAGAGGCTGAGCACAGTTTCAGAGTTAAGGAAGGGCATCTGCTTGTGCTTGGGAAAGGTGGTGGCTTTAGCTTTAAGGAAGGATTCCAGTTCAGGAGAAATGGCAGGCCCAAAAGATGGCACCACAGGGGGTTGAGCAATAGGCTGGATGTTTTGTGGGATGGGATTGCAAGAGATGGTCTGGGTGGATGGAAAGCCCTGGGATTGTGACTGGATGCTGGGGTGAGCTTTAGTAGCCTGGAGCACATCCTAGAAAGTAAAGAAACTTTAGTTCACAATTCAGCAAAATCAACATTCTTGACTAATTAATCATCTTTTACCCAATGATAAGCAAAAGAATGAACACCTACAAAATCCTCCATTTGCTTAAAAATCTACCTTGGCCTAGCTGAAAACAGTGGCTAATGCATCTAAATGTAGAAGGTTGAAGCCTGATGCAGGAGAATTGCTATTACTTTGAGAACAACCTGAAATAAAAAGCAAGTTCTAGGCAATCTTGGGGTACAGAGCAAGCAAGGCTTTGGCTTTTGGGGTTTGTTGTTGTTGTTGTCGTTTTTAAAGATACACAAAGTAAGAAAGCGTTGTCTAGGGTCACATGAAGAATAAGTAAAGTGTTCTTAAGGGGTTTCTCCAAACCTATATGACTCGTGGACAAATGATAGTGTAAAATAAAACTGATGTTCAAGATTTTTCAAAATCTTTTCACTTTATCCCAAGCCCTTTCTACATTGGTACCTATACACTTTGGAATGAGAGAGCATTGATTTCTCATACTTTATGGGTTGATAATAGAACCAATTGTTTAATAGAATTAATTTTAAAAGGTGTGGTGGGATATCAATTTTTAGTTTGATTTGAAAATATAGTGTGTGCAACAAACAGTTTACTGGGAAAAGAAAACTAAGTTAAATAATTATCTTCCATTATACCCCATTGAGTGCGTGGCTAGAAGTGTGGTATGCTCCTGGGATGTGATGATATTCAGACAACCAATAATTTGAAGGCATGCTCTACTACATTATGTCACAGGTTAAGCAGTTGCTCCATATCTCACTCCTGTTTTTGTGGACTAAAAAATGCCCTTAAGACCATGTAAACAAAAAAATATATATAAATGTCATCATAAAACAAAATATGCACAAAAAAATTACCATTGACTCTACTGAAAGCCAGTTAACTTCATGCATGAGAAGTACTTAAGAAAGTTTTTTGGCCAAGAAGTGAAATAAATATACTACAAAGAGACTAATCAGAAAGATTCTGCATCCGGTAGGTGGTCAGTTCAGTGCAACATGGTCAATGTGTCCTTTCATTGACATGTTCACTTAGAAAATAAAAGGAACATGATTTCTACTGGAGAAAAGCTATGTTCATTATTAAGAACAAATAACGCCACTAGTAACTGCAGTCATGATGGAGAAGATGTACTGATGCCTGCATGCCCTTTCTAGACATGAATTCTTGATGAGTAGTTTACCTCTGCCTGCAGCTGTCCCATGAGATTCACGTACTGAAGTTTCTGCCAGAAATAAATAATACATTAAAAATCTCAAACATTTCATCTTCAAAAATAAAGCATGTAAATAAAATACAAATGGCTTTACCTCATTGAGATGTCCAACAGATTCCTTCAGAAAAGTAAAAAACAAATAAATGAATGAATAAATAAATCATGAGGTTTTAGTGAACAAGGAGCATTTTTCAATTCATAATGAAAATTAAGGTATTTAGTAAGTTATCTTAGGTTGCTAATGGGAAAATTGATGAAACTTATATTTAAATTATTTAAAACATATTGTATAAGGACTACTGTATACAAAAAAATTAAGTGCAGTCAAGAGAGAAAAATAAATTAGTGAGCAAGGTATACAAAGAGATATCTAAACAATGCTAATTCTTTCTGTGTCTACAAATGATCTTTAAATTCCATTAAGTCAAAATGCACAAACATAACTGAAATACAGACTAATGACAATATATTATCTTAATCACTTGCTAATATGCTAGGCTTCCAATAAACCATGAGAAATGACTACTTCTTCTGAGGTATTTGTAGCATTGTGAAGAGAAAATAATAAACAAATGATAAGTATTTCAAGGTAAAGACATCTATGTGGTACTCTCAGGTAAATGAAGGAATTCATTGTATCCTGTTGATTCTTATTTATGCAAATGACTACTTTAATATCTAAATATGTCCTTCTGCAAGCCAGTCTACTGCAGAGTGAGCATGACATTTCTACTGGCATTTGCCTTTAGTTGGGACTATAGCTCTTGCCAATGAGTGCCAAAGGCACACAGAGATATTAATAATCCAGGCCAGATTAGGGAGAACTCATAACAGTGAATGAGATTGTGAGCTTCTAAAATAAAGAGGAATTGAAGAGGCAGTAATGACATTTGATACAAGAAACTAATGGTGATTGAACCTGAAGCTATCCAGATATTTTTCTGCCCCTAATGCCATGTCAATGATATTTACGTAAGAAGCATATGTTAGAGTGTAAGTAACACGATCTAACTCAACAGAAAGATGGCATTTACTGCCTCTGAGAGACAATTGTCTTACCTCACTGGAAACACTATCAGTCTGTAAAGAAAAATACAAACATATATATCTTAAATTATAGATCCAATTAAGACTTCAATATCATTAAAAATGTAGTAATTTTAGAGTTGGAAATTTGTCTCAATAAAAACTCTTACCTCAGAGGACACACCCTTCTGTAAAAGCAAACAAACAACCAAAAAACATTATTAGTTACTATATATTTGTTACTAAACATACTTTCCATTTGATTTTCATGTCTTTTATTTATTTCAGAAATTTAAAAAAAATATATATGGCTTTCATAATCTTGAAAACTTGTATTTACAATCTCTTTGATCTTTTACTAAATTTGTATTGGTACATTACTATATTATATAAATGTGTACATAATCTTTGATGACTGGCAAAAGTTACTTTAATTTTCACTAAATACTTTTTGATTATGCCTACGACTACTCATAGCGTGGCCACATTTCTTGATTATGTTTCCTCCTCTGAATATCTCTTTGGAGAGGCACAGTAAGGCATGACCTGCTCATCTAAAGAGATTCAGACACTTTATCATCAGAATGAGATACTCAAGTTGCACATGTGAGTCTATTTTTGTGAAGTCATTTCTATTTAATGTATTTTAATTGTCTTGTTTCATTTCTTATTTTTGTTTTTGTTGTTGTTGTTAGAGAGTTTGTGATATAACAATGCAGTAAGCATTTGTTTCAGCTTGGAGATGCTACCAGAACTTTGAGACACTGTGTGAGTCTCAAAGAAGTTATGGTTAAATCAACAGATCCCAAACTCTCTGTTGGTTACACATTAAGTTTATCACTGCTGTTACTGCGTGTAAGTAAGCAAATCCTTCTCTACATTTTAATTACTTAGGAGACTTCTTTACACACCTCGCTTGCAAGAGCAAGTGCCACAAGGCAGGAGAGGATGAAGACCTTCATGGCTGTAAAGTCCTGTGAATGAAGTGAAGAATTAGTAACAGATTAGTCAATTAACAAGTCAAAATCTACTCTGGTCCTTAAATACTATTACTAAAACACTACTCTCAGACTTCAGCCACAGCATCAGTGGTCTTCAGTTCACAGCTTTCTCCATTCTTTTGTGTTAACTCTCTTTTGTTAACAGTTGTAGGAATGCCTTACAAAAGCTCTGAAGAACTCATAACTATCAAAACATTTTACAATCCATTTATTAAAAACAGCAGAGCTCTTACAGTTGACTAGACAGTGAACAAAATATTAATATCTCAGGTCTGTGGAGCCTCACTTCTAAAGTGAACTGGTAGACAATGTGTATTTGCTGTTTTGCTGTTTGTGAGTAATCACAGCATAAACACTAAAAATTTAAATAGTTATAAAGCATCCTTTCTAGTGCTCGAAGGCAGAAAATTATCCTATTAGTGAAAAGAAGTGATTTTATTTTTTGGGTTTTTTTCTGATGATGTTGTATTATTCATGATCAGCTCTTCTCTGTCTAAAGTCTCCTCCATGGGTCTCCATATACTTCAATCATCCTAGTTTAAAAGAAAATTATATCTTTGTATATTTTAAGTGAGGGGAGAATCTCACTGTAGTTCTTATATTTAATCCTTAGCATTTTATACACCAGTTTTAAACCAGAACATTATTGTTATACTCTAAGCCACAGTTCTTTAAAATCATCTCACTTCCATGATCACTGCTTCTAAGTCAATTCTGATTGTTCTAGAATTTATTTTTTAAGAAAATCGAGGACTTTGTTTCCCTTTTTCATATGGTTTCTAATATTTCTGGTAATACTATGAGATAGATCAAGAATTTCAAACCCCTGAACAAGTTTTATGGTTATAATCTTCTTGCATCAAATCAAATAAGATCGCTTACTTAGGAGGTAACTTTTAGTCTCCCCTTTATAATAATCACTGGCTTTGTGTGGATTTTTAACTACTTTTTCCCATTTTTATGAAGCCAGTAATCATTATAATTTGTACCATTTTTTCTAGGCATTTCTGACTTCTTAAAGCCTATCCTTTAAAACAATGTCATCATTTTTAAAGTATCTAATTTCAAAAACTTATACTTTAAGCAAATATATTCTTTCTATAATATAATATGGTATGTATTTGAAACAAATAATGAAAACAATATTTCAAGTTTACGTCTGAAGTTCTTACCTTTAGCAGAGGACAGGAGGTGAAGCTGAGGAGAGGATGATGGTCTATCAGACTCTGTGACTGTTTATATACTGCACTTAATGACATGCTAATTTTGTGGTTTGTAAAATATTTGAAAAGTCCCTTTAATTCCAAGAAGTCCATGTGGTTAGAAAAATGATTTCTTTCTGTTGTCTTTCCCAGGAAATTCTGGGGTGCATTAAACAAGGCAGCCATTCAGAACCTGGTGAAAGAACTTATCCAGGAAAGGCAATCATCCAATAATTTAACATATCTGCATGTTCTTCCAGCCTAGTACACAGTTCTCAGCCCTCTCCCCAGCCAGGTGGTGAGGGGGCTTTAACTTCAGTTATGTGGCAATGATATAGAGACATCAGAGATACACAGAGCTTTACAGAGACCAGGATTTCATCTTAACCAGACCACTAAGGACTCAATAATGCTAAGATAGCTTAGTCATGTGTAGCAAATTATTGATTGTCCCTGCCTGTTCACAAGATTTGGGAAAAATAAAAACTAATATTCAGTACTCAGGGGGGATGTATTTTTACATAGTAATAGAACAAATCAGAAAAGAAATCTGTAAGGTTGGTGGAAAAGATAAAACTATGAATCTGTGATAAAAAGTTTGCAAAACACACTGAGGATGAATCTAATTGTTTGCTAAAGTATATAAGGACTCAGGGTTCTACAAACAACATCAGTAAAGGTATTACTCACTGTCTCTCTGTCTCTGTCTCTCTCTGTCTCTCTCTCCTTTCTTTCTGCTCTTTTACTGAAAATAGCCATAGAAATTTGTTTACTTAACATCAGTTATTTTTTTCTCCTTCAGTTATGATGGTCACAATAGTGATTACAGACTTTTTTTTCATTTTAGTGCTCTGTGGAACAACTACTAAATACATTATAATCATTATCTTGTCATGGTTTTTGCAAAGCAAATTGAGGTTGCTCTTTTTTTCTTATTAGTAACAGTTTCAAAATGAAGACACTATAGGGCTGTATACCTTGTTGAGTCTTGCTATATTTAATAGTAAAGTTATCATACCTACTCCACATTTGTTTCACTGCAGCTGATTTCTATTTGGTCACATGTAAGTTCCATAACCCATACTTTAACTCTTCTGGGATTCTGTTGTGAAAAATCAAATTTATATGTAGTATTTTTATATCAACAAATACAATTTATTATGTCTAATAAAGAATAATACATATTTGTTGAGGGTAGTGATGTTTGTTAGTTTAGATAGATCATAAAGCATAGGTAGAATTTTGAGATTAATAACTGTCACAATATAACATCTCTGAGGACCCATAAAGGGTATAAACTACTGTGGTAGACATTTGATATAATCAAATCACAAATATTTGTTTAATACTATTCACTAAACCATGGAAATATTTAAAATCAAAAAGTTTTATAAAATATTTTGGATTTTGAAACATGTATATAAACCCAGTGATCAGTTAAAAGATGTGCTTATACAAAGTTGTTATTGGAGTCAAAGAAAAATATTTAAATGACTTTAAGAAGGGAGGAGTGCTAAGGAACTTGAATGGAAGAAAGGATGGTCTATGCCTGTCTGGGAGATTGAAATGTCAGATGTGCTACAAATCAAGACTCAAAAACATGAGCTGGGCGTGGTGGTGCAGGCCTTTAATCCCAGCATGTGGGTGGCAGAGGCAGGCAAATCTCAGTGCTCACCTGTTCTGCAAAGTGAGTTTCCAAACAGTCAGACTTGCTATAGAGAAACTGTCTTGAAAAAAATCAAGGTTGTGGGGAGCAGATATTAGACTGGAAATGGTGAGTTAATTGACAAATTGGAAGGGAGATGATAAGGTGAAGAGAAGGTGGCTGGCAGGAAATAAGGGATTGGAAAGGGATATGGCCAATGAATATGATCAAACTACATGATAGAATTGAATGTCAATGCCATTGAAACCCCATCACTTTCTCTAATAAATGCATGCAGATGCTCTTTTTAATGAGCTTTGGTGCACTGAGAAATTTAGAGTAGGATATTGACAACCACGAGATAGATACCATGTAGAAGGACATCCAGAATCACAGCAAGGTAATGGGAACAGGAAAGAACCGTAGGTTAAAAGAAAAGAGGCCACTTAAGGGAAGCTTCAGGAACACAGCAAAGGATTAACAATAAATGTGTGAGTTTTGCTGGCTCAAAGTCACAATAAAAAGAGTACAAACTATACAGAATATTTGAGACTTACTAAGAGAGGAGGGAAAGAGTGGATTAAAGAATGCAATGTGTGTGTTAGGATAAAACTGTAGAAACTGAAGATAAAAAAGTATCATTTAATCATTCTTTATAATATGACCAAGCTAACAAAACTTCAACATTAGAAAGAAGGTAATATCTGAGTTATGACTAGGTCCTAATCTTTGTCTTTCATGAACACTGCATGAAGTATAACCATAGTCCATGGGAAAAGAGACAGTCCAATTAAATATGTTATTTCAAGAGTTTCAGTTATTTCCCACATGCTGCAGCTAAAAAAAAAAAAGAAAAAAAAAAAAACCTAAGTAGGTCAGTTGGACTCTTCATCGGAAAGTAGGCAGGAAAACCTACTTATGAAGAACAATGATTATTTTAATAAACCTGTAATACAGTGCAATAGACAGAGAAGTGATAATTGGTCAATGTCCTATGGTGGTAAGAGAGGGATATAAGATGCAGAATCATGATTTCTGGGCAGAATTCGGATACAGATGAAGACTGGGTTGATCTGAGGGTAAAACCGAATTCTAGAATACATATGGAGAGACCAGAGACTTGGATGTGAGGAACAAATATCTAAACTATTTCAAGCAATTTATCTAGACAAGATTTGAAATGGGACAGACAGTGATAAGCTAAGAACTTTGTAGTGTTAAGAACATGACATGTTCTCTAGACCGTAGGGGTGCTTAGAAGATACCCAGGAGAAAGACATTTATATCATGACTATTTCTAGGGAGCATATTATCTTAGCAAAAATTTATTTAAACAAACATTCACATAGACACTTTTTCCTTTTATGTTTTTCCTTCTCTCTTTTTACTTCCAGTGAGAAAAAGCTTTACAAAAATACAGTGACAAGAAACAAAACTGAAATCTACATAAGCAATAGGATATTGGCAGAATTACCATAGGAAAAGCTAAAGGAGCTGAAGGAGGTCTCAAATTATGTGGCTTGTTACAGGCCATGGGTCTCAAATTCTAATGTGTATGCAATGGCTGATATTCATAAAAGTATTTAGCTCTTTTTGTTGGATGCTGGTCATTTATAATGCTTCTCCCTACTACTCTCTGTCTAGAAAATATAATTTCTCTTTAAATAAAAACTATTTAAATGTGACCTATTAATTTTCTGAACAGATATCACATTGACATCCTACTTAAACGTGAGGTAGACAGTGACACTCACAGGAGGCAAGTCTGTGTTATAGCAATTGAGAAAGCAGAGCCAATGGCTTCCATATGGTGAATTGTTGCTTTCTGTTTTTCTTTTTCCTTGTTTTTCCCAATTGAATTCACTTTAAGTTTGTGGACATTCTAAGTTAGAGAGCATCTAGGAAAGAAAATGCTGAAAATTTTCCAAAGTCCTAAGCCAATTTACGAAACATTTGGCTTCCCTGTGTATCCTAGCTCCCATTATTGGCAATGCCTGGCAACAATATATGATTTCTAAGAAATTAATACAGAAGTGAGCATGCCTTACCCATGCAATACTTCCTTTTATTTTCTCAGCAAAATGCTTTACATCTTGTGCAATAGATGCAGTATTTCCTTGAGACTCTCTCACCAACTTTAAATTGTTTTAACCAATATACTTATAGATTGGTCTAAACCAGAAAATTAGAAAATCATGATCAAGGAAAGAGTGAATAATATACTAGAATAACAGAGTTTCCCAGTGAAAAATAGAAAAACTACAAGCTTAAAATAAAGTTGATGCTTTGAGTAAGGTAAACTGTAGACCACAATTGTATAAGAAGCAAAGTACATCAACCCAGGCTTGCTCAACTGAAGATCTGCAGTTTTCACAAAGAATCACACTCAATGAGATTTCTCAATAGCCTCGGGGAAAATAAGATACAATCAGTGCAATGTGTCCTAGGAGTAGGATGATGGGTCTGAAATATGTAAACTTAAGTTTTGAGTGAACCCTAACTGTAACAGTGGAGGTTATGTAAATTCATAAAAGGGGAACTGCAGCAAAGAGTAAAATAGACTACCACATAAAAAGACAAAGACTAGAAGAGAACCTAGATATCATTTGTACAATGTCCTAAGATATCATATTGAAATGAGAAAACTTTAGTTCTGACAAACTGTATTAATATAAGCAGAACTAATATTCAAAATGCTCTTCAGTAAAACATCACTATACGGAAGGAAAGAAAACAGTGCAATCAATGTAATATTTCAAATGTAAATAATATAATTAATTAAAAAATGCTATATAGAAATGAATAGATAATAGCATTTCATATGTAAGTGGGATATTTTAATTAAATTCATGAGATTATTTAAATATAATAAAATTCAAAATATTGTTGTTAAATTGATCTATAAATGTAAGCAAAATTCATAGTGTTAAAAAAATTCCCTATGAAAATTTCCTGGAATAATATAGCCACAAATTCTAACTAATAAAACATATTTTTCATCAGGTAATAATTGTTTTGCTTTACCACAATATTATAAATTTTTATTTGTGTTCAGGAGAGGTTTATGAATCACAGATAGCACAAATGTTATTTATCATTGTCTTAATCTTGGCACTGTTTTCTATGGTGGGGCAATTTTTACCTTTTAATACAATTTTCTTATGTTAATGAGACTCATGTCATTAGCATTTGTCACTTGTGACAGTTCTTCAACTCTCTCCTTTCCTATTGTTCTGCCTGGTCTTCCTCAGACTGTCTTATAGCCTCTCCTCATTTACAAAGAAGGTGATGACAGAGTCATCTCCAATGACTTCACTTCAGTTTCTTCTCTATGTTCACTTGTCTGCTGAATGTATGTATCTAAGTTCATATTTACATATACATGTTTATATAATTTGTACTAATCAGTTTTTCCCACTATTCTAAAGAAAGTAGATGTCATTGACACAGAGCTACCATCTCTCCCCTGCACTTAAGTATGTAGCTAAGAAAAGGAGCATCTCAGGAGTGTCAAAGACATTGGCCGTAAAAGAGCTGAGCATCAAAGCTGTTGAAGGTGACAGGTAAGGACATACTAAACTCAGGGTCATTATAAAGGAAAACCCTGTAGAATTAAACATTATGATGTGGAAGTGAAAAAGACACTTCCAATTTAACCTTTAAACTTCAGGTTTTAGATGATAAACTCATTCATTAGGTGTTTTGAGAAATTGCAAATATTACCCATTTTCTCAGACTAAATTTACCTTCCACTCTTGGTCTCACATTAAGGACTGAATTTGGATCAAAATGCAAACTCACTGTACCCTTACAAGCTGAAATAACCGAGCATATTGGCTGAAGGTCTTCTCCCCTTCTGTTTTGTTTATGATTTCTTTCATGATTCATACAGTATATTTTCATATGTGTGTATTCTGATAAAGTTATATAATACAAAAGGTCACATCAAATTTTAACATCTATGAAATTCCAATTTGAAATGTTATCTGTGCTTATTCTCCTTGAATCCATATTTAAATATTATAATAGTTTAGTGTTTCACTTCTCATTGAGAAAGTATATTCAGAACCTTATGCAACCACCTGGTTCATTATGAAAGAACTACTTATTCATTAAACTTTCTTACTTAAGCTTAATTTTTCCCCTTCATTCTTCTCTTGTTCCCTTTTAATTAAATCATTTTTAAAACAAAATACAAACACCAGCTCACCTAACTCAAATACATGTATGTGAATAGAGAAACCGAGTCTTGGTTAATACAAATGTTAATTACTATTATTTTCTGAGGCTTACCTGAAGCTGACAACTTAGTAAATCACTGGTGTTACACCTCTGACCTTCATTAATGTTTTATTCATCAGTAAAGACTGTGACAACTGCAAAGGGCACAGGGTTCCATGACAGAGACGTAGACATGTATATTTTTATTTAAGTATGAATTTCAAGCGGAATCTAATGGAAGTCGATTGGATAGTTTGATGGTGAAGTGCTTGTGCAGAAGCATGAGGACATGCACGTGATCCTCAGCTAAAGTTTAAATTGCCAGGAACAGTGGCCAAGTGTAGGGATAGAGCTGTTAGAGAAGATGAAAATAGGGTGAAGAGAAATAATAGGAAGAAGAGGAGGAACTCCAAAGTGTCTTCTCTAAATATCCATTTGGAGGTTGAAGTTTTTAGTACCAATAACACAACACACTTGTCAGATGCCATTTATTGGTACTTCCTACGTAAATTGATGCCACACTTTTACCAAAGGCCATGGAGTTGGCTCTAGATAATAAGTAAATATCAGACATATTCTGTTCCAGAAATCTTTAGAACAATCTACTTCTCTATTGCCTGATCATGAGGCTATAACCATGACATGGGGACACTGTTATATTGATATAATGCTAATGCACCATCATATTCCATTCTTGCACTTCCAGGAATGATTATACAAAATAATGCTTTCATTATACTCTTCCTACCTGTGGGTCATGTTCCTCTTGGAGGATAAATGATCTTTTTGCAGGGCTCATCTAAGACTATCGGGAAACACAGATATTTATATTATCATTAATAACAGTAATAACATTAACTATTGAGTACCAATGAAATAATTTTATGGTTAGGTCGCCACAACGTGATGAACAATATTAAAGAAATACTACATTAGGAAGGTTGAACTGGTGAAGGGCAATTGGAATACTGCTTTACAGTAACAGACCTGTTAACAACATGGCTTCTTTAGTTAAGTTAGGTGATGAAAGATTTAGGGAAGAATGAATAGATAGCAAAAGAGGAAAGGAAGAAATACCATGTAACAACAAGATAAATAGACTAGAGTTTATTTTTCAAACTTAAACTGTTGGTGGCATGTTCTAAACAGTTCTAAAGTCTGTGGTTTCTTTATGTGATGCATGTGTGAATGTGTGTGTGTGTGTGTGTGTGTGTGTGTGTGTGTGTGTGTTTTCAATATGTGTGTTTCCTGTGCTTTTTCTTTGGTTCTTTTTTCTGTTCATTGGCTTGTTTTGTCCTTTTCAAGTTTTGTTGTTTAAACAGTTTTTTCTTCTCCTTCTCCTCCTCCTTCTCCTTCTTCTTTTTCTTTTCTTCTTCTCCTCCTCCTTCCTTCTTTTCTTCTTCTTCTTTTTTTTCTCCTCCTTCAATTAATTGACTTATTTATATATTTTACACCCCTACTCAGTTTTCCTCTTCTTACTCTTTTCCCAGTCTCTCACAACACCTTCATTTCACCCCAATCTCCCCTTCCAAGGCTACCACATCCACTCCTCAGTTTCTCTTCAGAGAAAGGCAGACCTGCTTGATCAACTGGACATGACATATCAAGTTACAGTAAGACTAAGCAACTTCACTCATATTAAAGGTAGACAAGGTTACCCAGTCAGAGGAAATGCTCCCTAAGACAGGCAACAGAGTCAGAGATAGTTCCTGCTTCCACTATTATGAGTCCCACAAGATGGTGAAGCTATACAACTGTAACATATGTGCAGAGGGCCTAAGTTAGGCCCCTGCAGGATCCCTGTTGGCTGGTTTGTATCTGTGAGTCCCTATACCTCCTGTTAGTTGATTTTGGTGTCCTTAATCCCTCTGGCTATTACAATCCTCCTTCCCTACTCTTCCACGAGATGCCCCAAGCTCTACCTACTGTTTGGCTGTGGGTGTCTGCATCTGTTTCAGTTAGTTGCTAGCTAAAGTCTCTCTGATGTCAACTAAACTAAACAAAAGTCTATGAGAACAGAATAACATAAGAATTCATATCATTTATATTTTCCATTTATGTTTTGTTCTATTGTGGGTTGTTGGGCTGTCCACCTCTGGTTCCTGACTATCCTGGCAGTATCAGGAATGGGCTCCCTCTCATGGTGTGTGTCTAAAGCAGGACAAGTCACTGGTTGTCATTCCCACAGTTTTTGTACCATCTTTACTGCAACACATCTTGTAGGCTGGGCTAATTGTAGGCCAAATGTTTTGCTGCAGTATTGGTGTGCTGTCTCCTCTGGAAATTTTGCCTGGGTACAGGAGATGGCTGGTCCAGGCTCCATATGCCCCATATGCTAGTAGTTTAGCTAGGGTCACCAACATAGACACCTGTGCATTTCCATTACACTAGATTTCTAGCTCATGCAAGAGATCCCCCCCACCCATACATCCAGTTGTCTCTTCCAGTCTTCTTTCCCTCCATCCTTACCACCCCTGATCCTTAATATTCCCATCACCACCTCTCTCCCTGATCCAGTCACCTTCTGCCTCTCGACGCTCAGGGTCTAATCTGTTCCACCTTCTTAGTGAGATTCATGCATATTCCCTTGAGCCCTCCTTGATAATTAGCTTCTTTCTGTCTGTTGATTGTAGCTTGACTAACTTGTACTTTATGCTACTATCATCTTAGAAGTGAGTACATACAACATTTATCTCCCTGAGTCTGGATTTCTCATTCAGGATGTTATTTCCTAGTTCCATCCATTTGCCAGCAAATTTCTTGATGTCATTGCTTTTACCTGAATAAAACATTGTGTAAATGTACATTTTCTTCACCCATTATTCATTTGAGGGTATTCTAGTTTGTTTTTAGTTTCTGACTCTTAAGAATAAAGATGCTATGAACATAGCTGGGCAAGTGTCTTCGTGTTATAGAGAAGCATCCTTTAGGTGCATGCCCAAGATGGCAGAGCTAGCCTTAACATAGATTGATTCACTAACTTTTGATAAACAGCCATCTTGATTTCCAAGTGATTAGACTACTTTGCCTTCCTACCATCAACAGAAGAGTGTTGTTTGTTTTTCCTTCCCATCCTCACCAGCAAGAGCTGTCACTTGTGTCTTTTAGCTTAGCTGACAGGTATAAGGTGGAACTCAGAGTCATTTGAATTTGCATTTCCCTGGTAGCTAAGGGTGTCAATTATTTCTTTAACTGATTCTCAGCCATGAGAGATTCCTCTTTTGAGAATTCTCTGTTTAGATTTGTATCCCATTTTTAAATTGTATTCTTTGGTTTGTTGATGACTAGTTTCTTGAGTTCTTTATATATTTTGGAAATTAATCATCTGTCAGGTGTGGGGTTGGAGAAGATATTTTCCCATTCGGTAGGCTGCTATTTTGTCTTTTTAACAGTTTCCTTAGGCTTACAAAAATCTTTGAGTTTCATGAAGTCTCATTTATTAATGCTGAGCTTAGTGCCTGTGCTATTGGTGTTCTGTTCAGGAACTTTTCTCCTGTGTCAATGAGTTCAAGGCTATTTCCCAGTTTCTCTTCTCTTTCTGTGTATTTTGTTTTATGTTGAGTTGTTCTATCCACATGGACTTTAATTTTGTGCAAAATGATAGCTCTAGATCTATTTGAACTTTTCTTGAAGGAAACATCCAGTTAGACCATCACCATTGTTGAAGATATTTTCTGGTTTTCATGGTATATCTTTGCCTTCTTTATCAATAATAAGATGTCTATGTTTGTGTGAACTTACTTCTGGAACATTTAAGTGATTCAAAGGATCAACCTGTCTGTTTTTGCCCCAACACCATACAGATTTTAGTAATGTTTCCCTGTAGAACAATTTGCAATCAGTGATGGCAATACCTCTTGAAGTTCTCTTATTGTACAGTATTGTGTTAGCTATCTTTTTTTTATTCCATATGAAGCTGCATAGTGTTTTTTTTTCAAGATCTATAAGAATTTTGGTGGAATTTTTGTGGGGATTGTATTGAATCCCCACAAAATACAAAATTGAATATTTATTGATAAAATGGTCATATTTGGTATGTTAATCCCACCAATCTATAAGCATGTGAGATCTTTCTATCGTCTGGTGTCTTCTTCCATTTCTTTCTTCAAAGACTTGATGTCCCTGTCTTCTTCATACTCAATTAGAGTTACACCGAGATGTTTCATAGTCTTTGTAGTTATTGTGAAGAATTTTTTCTCAGGCTCTTTATCATTTGTGTAAAACTTTTTGACTTAATCTTATATCTAGTCAGTTACTGATACAGTTAGAAGTAGGAGCTCCTTGGTAGTATTTTGGGCATCACTTAAAATATACCATCATATTATCTTCAAATAGTAATACCTTGATTTCTTCCTTTTCAAATTGTATATCTTTGATCTCCTTTAGTGTTTTTATTGCTCTAACTAAAACTTAAAGTACTATATTGAATTGATATGGAAAAAATGGATAGCCTGACTTTTCTTGTCCCCGAATTTAGTGGAATTGCTTTAAGTGGAATTTAAATCTCCTTTTGATTTAATATTTGCTATTGGCTTCCTGAATAGTGATTTTATTATTTTTAGGCATGCATCTTGTATACCTGATCTTTCCAAGACTTTTATTATGGAGGTTATAGGATTTTGTCCATGGCTTTTTTCCAGCATCTAATGAGATGATCATGTCAGTATTTTTTTTTCAGGTCATTTATATGTTGGATTAATTACATCAAAATATTTTCATATGTTGAGACATTCCTGCATCTCTTTGATGATATCTACTTGATGAAGGTGGATGAGGTTTTTGAGGTGTTCTTTAATTCAGTTTGATAGTATTTCATTGGATGTTTTTACATCTATTTCATGAGTGAAATTGATCTGAAATTTTTGTTCTTTGTTGAGTCTCTGTGTAGTTTAGGTTTCAAAGTGACCATAACCGAATAAGATGAACTTGACAATATTTCCTATGTGCTGGTTTTGTGGAATAGCTTGTGAAGTATTGATATTAGCTCTTATTGGAAGTCTAGCAGGATTCTTCACAAAACACCATATGGCACTGCGCTTTCTTTGGTTGGTGGATGTTTAATGAATGTTTTCCTTATGAGTTATAGGTCTATCTATTTAAATTATTAATGAGATTATAATTTAACTTATCTAGTGGTATAGATGAACAATATTTTCCATTTTTTAATATTTCCAATTTTTCAGAGTTCAAGCTTACGAAGTAAGTCCTAATGATTCCTTGAATTTCCTCAGTATATGTCTACCTTTTCATTTCTGATTTTGTTAATTTAGATTCTCTCTCTCTCTCTCTCTCTCTCTGTCTGTCTGTCTGTCTCTCTCTCTCTCTGTTCATTTAGATAAGCGTTTGTTTGTATTGTTGATTTTCTCAAAGAATAAACTCTTTTTTACAATGGTTCTTTGTTTTCTTTGCTTTGTTTCTATTTTATTGATATCAACCCTGAGATTATTTATTACAATCTACTCTTCTTAAGTCCATTTGTTTCTTTTTGTTTTAGAAATTTCATGTATCCCCTTAAGATGCTAGTATTAAATCTGACTATGTTCTGAATGAAGGTACTTAGTACTATGAACTTTACCCCTAATGCTGGTTTAATTGTGTCTCATAAGTTTGGGTATGTGTTGCATTCATTTTCATTGAATACATGGAAAACCTTAATTTCTTTCTTTATTGTTTCTTTGACCCAGAGATCATTGAAGAGAGTTCAGTTTCTATGAGTTTCTAGTTCAGTGTCTATGAGTTTCTAGGTTTTCTGCTCTTTCTGTTCTTGAAGTTCAGCTTTAATCTATGGTGGTCTGAGATGATACAGGGGTTATTACAATTTCTTGTGTCTTTTGAGGATTGCATAATGATGAATTACATGGACAGTTTTGGAGAAGTTTTCATGAGGTACTGAGAAGATATTTTTGTTTTTCTTTTTTGTCTTTTGGTGAAATGTTCTTAAGATGATATCTGACATTTAGGTCCATTTGAGACATAATGTCTGTTAGTTTCATTGATATCGTTTTTATTTTCTATCTAAATGCATTGTCATTGGTGAGAGTGGACTGTTAAAGTCTCCCACCATTAATGTATAGGGTTCAATGTTTGATTTAACTTTAGTAATGTTTCTTTTACAAATGTAAATGCCCTTGCACTTGGGGCATACATGTTCAGAATTGAACCATTGTTATGGTCTATTTTTCTTTGATGAGTATGAAGTGTCCTTTGCCATCGATTTTGATTAACTTTGCTTGAATGTCTGGGGTATTTTTTGATATTAGGAATAGGTACACCAGCTTGCATCTTGGATCCATATGCTTAGAACACCCTTTTCCAGTCCGTTACTCTGAGTTAATACCCAGCTTTGATGTTAATATGTGTTTCTTCTCTGTGCCAGGATAAATGCTGTTTTGTATTCATTCTGTTATTGACTCCATTGATGTTGAGAAATATTAGTAACCAATAAATCCTGTTACTTTGCTGGTGGTGGTAGGGTGTGTGTTTTCTTCTTTAGCTTTTGCTATTGTGTAATTATATGTGTCTTCTCTTTTCTGATTTGTAGTTAAACTCCTAAGACTGAAGTTTTCCTTCTAATATCTTCTGTAGGGCTGGATTTGTGGATAGATATTGCTTAAATTTGTTTTTATCATCAAATACATTGTTTGCTCATCCCTGGGTTTCTAGGTGTCTGTTTGGTCTCTGGGATTATTAGTACTGCTTGTCCTCGTGTAAAACTACGTAAGTTGTGGGCCAGAATACGGGGTCCAGTAGAAGAGGGTGCAATTTGGGGCTTTATGATTGGCTTTTAACAGATTTAGTGGGGTGGGACTAGTTTTTTATCTGGGTTCTCTAGTGCCTGTGTGGCCACTTGGAAAGCTGCTGGATGTGTGGAATTAAGTATAAACTCCAGGGGATGGGGTGTTTTGGAGGGCTTTAAGTAGTATTTGTAGGCTGTGAGTCATATCTCATCTGGGGTCCTCGAAACAGACAAGGATCCTTGGAAAGCAGAAGTCTTCTGCCAACGTCGAGGACAAGAATGCCCAGGGAAGGGAGTGTACTTTTGGGTTGGCACAGAGGGAGTAGTGTCTTACCTGGGTTCCTAATGCTAGCATGGCCTCCATTTATTTTATTTTTAATGTCTATTATTTTCTAATGAGAGAGAGCAAGAAAAGGTGTGAACTTGCATGGATTGGAAGGTAAAGAAGCTCTGAAATGAGTTTGGAAAATGGAAATAAAAATCGGAAAATATTACATGAAAAAAATCAGAAATTACATGAAAAAAATTGCAATAGAAATTATAAGTATTTAAAACTTTTTATTTTAATAGTCATAGTACAGACTTGAGAAAGTTCTGGATATATATTATCTATGAGACAGCAAAAATATCAATGAAAAAGAACAGTGGGCAACAAATGAATCTCAAAAACTCCTCAGGATATAAAGAGCAGAATTTTCCTTCTTTTTCTCTACTATTTAAATTTATTATTTTCCTTCAGACACATGAGTGCAAATAAACTCAAAGGCTATTCATTAAAATCTCAGTTGTAAGGATACATCTATTTTTGATGAACACGGTAAACTTCTAAAGCCAATTTTTTTCTAAGAAGAAATTTATTCGACTGCTTATCAATAAAATAATAATGAAATTGGCAAACATTTACAACTACTTTATGGACAAAATATTCTAAACTATTGTAGAAAATATAATTGTAATAGTTTTATGTGGGAAACACATTTGAAAGAAACTATACTTCCAGTATTATCACAGACATTTTTATTATGCACTCCCTGATTTAGAACTGTGTTTCATGAAACAAAGAAAATGATAGTGATTCTACAGAAATGGGACCTTAATATTTCCACAACTTCATTTTTTTCTCAGGATGAATGTCCCTGCTTATTGACAAATGCCTAGATGTGAAGGACTGGGAATGATGAGTCCTTGCCTGATATTTCTGGGTCATCCACGTCTATTGTAAAATCACCTTTTCAAGTTGATTGCCAGTGGTTTTAGTGACAGGTTTTGGGCATTATTTTGGTTTCCTTAGCATGACCTTAAAATTGACACTATGGGATAAGAGAAGGCTTTGTATTCTGGTATGTTTAAATACTCAGCCTTCTGAGCAGGCTTATCATCTGGAGGGTACAGCTCTGCTCTGCTAACTCATCAGGCTCATCCTGGGTAAAGGTAAATGTGTACCTTCTATTCTGCTCTCATGGCTACATTGTTATGTTAAAACTCATCAAATGTAAACTAGATGGTAGCATATTAATTGCTGTGAGGTTTTATTCAGAAAGAATTTAAAATATGGTGGCCCCTGACAGCACCTACATAAGTTCTAATGAGCAAACTCCAGCACTCTTCCTTATTCTTCAGGAGGGAGGTTTTCAATTTAGATAAATTGTCTACTCAAGAAAAAAAAATTATAAGGTATATTATTTCAACAACTAACTTTATATTGTTAAGATTTTAGCAACTTTTTAAAATATATAAGCACAGAAAACAGATCTTTACTTCTTCAGAACTTACATTATTAACAATGCACATCATTTTCTATATCACCTGTTTAGTCTCTTTAACACATTTCCATTTACCTGATAACTTTTCATTAAATGGTTTGATAGGAGCATCCAGTGTCGTCAATGACTCTATGTGGTAGCTGCAAAGATGAGTATTAAATCTGCCACCTATAATTTTACAGGGCTCAGTAAACATGAGGTTCCTTGTCTTTGCCTTGATCATCGCTCTCCTGGTCTCCACAATGGTTAGTGCATGGAGAAACGGTAAAGAATGGGCTTTCACCGAGTATCCAGAGTAGCTTTTTTTCCTACACTCTGAGTAATGTTTATTTATATTGAATGGAGGTTTTCCACTTTAAATGTTTTCACATGTTCATTTTATTGAATGAATCTGCATAACTTTATACATTGTTTAGAAGTCTAGGATTTGAAAACTATGAAATAAAATAAAAATGTGATAATTCTGGATCAACACAACGTTTTAATCATAAATTGTTTATAAAAATGACCACTAATCACATTTTCTATGACAAAAAGCAATTCAATTCAACTCTAATAATGTAACAGAAAGCATGGAATGGACTTTATAACCCAAGTAATTCTGTATTAGGCAGTCATTGAACTACTGACTACTTATCATTATGAGTAATAAACTCAGAAGTTTCTTTCCAATTTTATTATTCTGTAAGTACGAATTAAATATCACACTGCTGCACTCTGTTTTTAGTGGTATTTTACACAAAATTGAGACAGAAGTTTCTCAGTATAAGCATATATTAGGGTACAGAAATCAGCCTTTATATAGTGCAAGGATAATCTGTGCACAGTATAAAGTAGGCATTGTGCCTGCATACTTTATAACATATGGACCAAAGTAAATAATAACTATAACAAATTATTTATAGAGAAATCTAATTATGATCCTTTCAAATATTGTTATCTTAAAATGGCAAATTTAGATAATGAAAAATGGAATGTATTAATTATTTCCTGTTTCTGTTTCTCCCCCATAGACTGCTGATAAATCTAGAAAGGTAAGATGTTCTTATTCACTGCATAACACTATAAACAGACACAACCTAAATTTGTAACACTTCTTTTTCATTTTTGCAGGGACATTCTAAGAGTAGTGAAGAAAGACACGTAAGTACTATTTTGAAAGTGTTGTACAATCACATGTGCTTTTCAAGTACCTACTTCATAGGATGATTAATACCACAAGTTGAAAATGCATGTATAGCAACAATGAAAAATGTCTTTAAAGATTTTCCTGGTTTTAGATTCAGTATAATGGTGCTGACTCTCCTATGGAATAATTTAGGGAACAACTCACAATGATACTTTAAAGACTTCAATTTACTGTTAAAAGAAAATAGACTTTTTCTGGATGTATACAAGTCAGTTGTGCATCAATAAAAGATTGCAGAGAGAGTAGATCTGGCGATGAGAAAGGCAAAGAAGATAATGTATCAAGGAAATTTATTTAGAAGTCCAGTATCCTATATCCAAGATCAGCAGAGAGCTAAACTGGGTAATGTTTGCAAAGGGAGCACAGGATTTCCAGACACATCTGCCTTAGCACAGGTAAAAACATCCCAGAGAGAAGAGCCAGATCCCCAGAAAGCATAACCTTGACTCCATCAAGGTTTTGACTCCAGCCTCAGGCCATTCTTGCCAAGTCTGCTCCTGGACTAGGACACATAGTTAACTTCATTTTGTCTTTACATCAGGGAATCTAAGAAGTCTTGGGGTAATCTGGCTAACTACCCTCATCAGTATTTACGTTCACCTAAGTAGTTGAATTTCTAATTGAACGTTCAGTTTATTGTTATTTTAAGAGAACAGAGAGGAAGCTGTGACTATTTCTCTTCATGAGGCTGTCATGTATATCCATGATCTCAATTAGACATTATTTACAGTGCTTTTGAATTCTTCCCCAAACATTTTATTGAAGGACATGTTATTATCTCTATTATAGGACATGCTAGTTTCTTCTTCCTTTTTTTCCAGTCCTTTGCTCGGAGTGACACATACCTGGGAAAACTAGCTTGTCATTTATTGATGCTTCATTAAATTGTGTCATGTCAATATGATATCTCCAAAATTACTGCTCTAATGCACAATGTACAAAATTTTAAAAGGTGCAAGAGCAGTGTGACAGAAAGAATCTTGGGATACATTATATTAATTATATTAATGGGATATTATAAAGTACAGGTATCATAGTAGACCAGGCTGACAAAGCTCAGCAATGTGTGGAGAAGCTCCATCTTATTGCAAGTCCCTTCAATGCATAGTTTGAAGGACTGATATAGTGATAGGATGGAGAAGATAGCATAATGAAGGTGTAAATACCATTTTCTAGGCTTACTTTTCATCAAGATTCTAACATGTAAATATACAGCCAAAAAATAAGCCATAATCTCATTGCATTTACACTTGAGAAAATGTTAATATTTTTGTGGACAAGCTAAAATCTCATAAAGCTGTAAGAATAGTATCATGTAACTCAAATAAAAAGCTGCAGTGACTCCAGGCCATGGAATACATTAATGACAGATACATAATTTAAGTCATGTGGCCTCAAGTTTTTCTAACTCTTTGTGTTTGCAGAGACGTGGTCGCAGATGTGTGCTAACTGAAAACACGGAGGACACCAGTGCTGATCATCCACAATATGATATTCCACCAGAATATCATGCTCCTGTTGTTTTCTAACTGCAGTAAATGTCTAAATATGTGAGATGAATATAGATATGTATTTAGTTCCAAAACTTACTGAAATTATCACTTGAGAAAAGGAAAGAGAAATAACCCATTGGATCAAATCAAAGTTCAAATTGAAAAATAAATCTTTTACACTCTTCTAAAGTGTAATTACTTATTGAAATGCTTCTAAAAAAGAATATGTTTTATCACAAACAAGAGGTGGGATCTGGGGAGAGCATACAAGTCTTCTCTTCTTGCCTGATGCTTTGTTCCTGATATTCCAATAATTATTCCTGAAGCTTGACTAACTTCAATCCTGTCGTATTCTACATTATACATACAATAATGTATTTAAAGTAAATATTATATTTTCTAAACACTTTATAGACTGTCTGAGGCTTTGAAATGTAAATGTTTATGAATGAAAGTTCTAGGGTTAGTGGAGTTGCCCACACTCCTGTAGAAAGCTCTTCCTGCCAAAACATAATCTTATAGGAGCTAAACATCCCTGCTGCAAATGTGGAAGATCTTGAGAGCAGGACATTACATGCAAAGGTATAAGGCCTGAATGTGTATGTTAATATCATCCCAGTGTGATTTGTAAGACAATAACATTGAGATATCTCATCATAGCCAAATGCTTGAGTAGAATGAATTCAAACTGTTAACATAGCCACAAAATAAAATGTATAAATGTTAGGAAACTAACTTTTAGAGAGTAAAGATTTTTAGGAATAATAATAAATGTTATAAATTTTATGAGCTATCTAATACCCATGTATTATAAAACTCAGGATTATTACATAGGTAAGAGAGGAGTTGCCCTTGTTTCAAGGAAGAAATATAAGCTAATTACAACTTTTAAAGATACAGTTGGGCATTTCATTAAACTTAATTATCCATTCATCATAGTTAAGTAAAATACTCAGGTATATCTACATTCATTCTGCTGGCCCTCAGGGCTTCTCTCTTGCCCCCAAACCCAATACCTGATCAGGTTCCCCTTTTCCCTTTCCTGTCTTCTCTAGCACCAAGACCCCTCCCTCTGCCCCACCCCCATGGTTGCTTTCATCTGCCTCCCATGTGGGATTGAAGCATCCTCCCTTGAGCTCTTTGGCTTGTTAACCTTGATTTCAGTGGGTTATATCCAAGCTATTCTGTACTTTCTTGGCTAATATTTACATAGTGAATACATACCATGGATGTTCTTTTGGGTCTCAGTTACCTCACTCAGGTTGATATTTTCCAGTTCCATCCATTTGCCTGGAAATCTCATGATGCCCTGTTTATAAGAGCAACCACCTCCAGGAGAAAGACAAAGCATCAAGTACAGAAATGCAGCTGACATGTAACATTCAAAAAGTCTGACTCAGAATAGTTCCTGTCTAAAAGAACAACAGGCACAAAATTGGTGAAGAGACTGAAAGAAAGGAGTTCCAGTGACAAGCCCAAATTGGAATGCATCTCAAGGGGGAGCTCCAAGGCCTAACACTATTTCTGATGCTATGGTGTACTAATAGACAGGGGCCTAGCATGGCTGTCCTCTAAGAGACCCAATAAGCAGCTGAATGAGACAGACCCAGATCTTATACCCAACCATTGGAAGGAAGCTAGGGACCCCTGTGGTGGAATTAGGAAAAGGCTGGAAGAAGCTGAGAAGGATGGTGACCCCATAGGAAAACCAGTAGTCTCAACTAACCAGGAGACTTTGAGATCTCTCAGTCACTGAAACAGCAGCCAGGAAAGACACATGGGCTTGTCCGAGTCCCCAGACACATATACAACAGAGGACTGCCTGACCTGGCCTCAATGGGAGAAGATGTTCCTAACCCTCTAGAGACTTGAGGCTCAATGGAGTGGGGAGGCCTGGTGGAGTGGGTCATTCTCTTGGAGACAGGGAAGGAGGAATGAGAGGAGGATCTGTCAGAGGGTGTACTGGGATGGGGATGTTGACTAGACTGTAAAATAAAGATTAACAATAATTTTTTTAAAAAAATGGTTAAAAGAGGAAAACAGTAAGAACAAAGATTAGGGGTGTAATCTTAAACTGCAGCTGTTACCAAATGTTGGCATATTAAAGAATCTACTCTCCTACTCCCCATTGTTTTTGCCCATCAGTCTACTTAAAACTTAGAACAATGTCCTTCAGAAAGAAGTCTGTAGTCCTTATCCCCAGACTTGTGAATGCTAAATGTTATTCTTGAGGCTGATCCATTGTCATTCTTCAGGTCTGCCTATGTTATCTGGAAGGTCCCAGTGTAATGCCTGAGTTTATGATATGTGGAAGGTGAAGAGTCAGTTCAGGTAGGATTGACCAAGACTGAATTTGAGGACAAAAAAAAAAAAAAAGAGAGAGAGAGTCACAAATGAATGTGTGTGGTCTAGAGCAATGGAAAAACGAAAATGAAAACCCTGAATTCTTCTCCCAAACTCTCCTTGTGAGAACAGCACTGTAAACACCTGTCTTGAATCACAGGGAGACTTGGTGTTTTGTTTTTGTTTTTGTTTCTTTACTTGTGACATTCAGAACACTCAGATGATTAATAGGCTTTATTTTATGCTGCCCCATTTGTTACCGTGGCAAAAGAAACTAATACCAACTGTAACCATTTCTTCAGCACTCACAAAAGCTTTTAGTATTCTGCCTTTCTTTAGATTCACATTAAAAAAAATAGAAAAATGTAATGGGCTCTGGTGTGCCTACTGCTCAACTTCTATGGTGATACTTTCTGTCACACTGTCTTCTTTCAATTGTTTTATATAGCTGATCTACATAAACTAAAAATAAAAACAATCTGAAATTTAAAATACACAAATATTTTTAAATCCTATTATATTACTGTAAAATTTCTCAGTGATGCTTGTAAATACCAATGATTTATCAAAGACTCAAATTTGATTCAAAGTCCTCTTACTAAGTGAGTTGATAATTACTTCCCTTAAGAAGATCTCAAATTCTCACCTCAGCTCTGGGAGGCCATTAAAAACCTGGCTGTCACCTGAAGGGATACATGGTTTAGAGAATATATGTTGCTAGGGACCTTGTGGAGAGTGGGACATTCCTCAGCATGAAGATGAGTGTCTGAGTGTCCTTACTGACAGGGCTGCCATAGAGGAAATAAGGAGGGAGGAGGAGTCATATGATGGATAGAGGAATCTTGCAGAGAACTAGCAAACAGGCATTTCTGCTGCTTGGACTCACTAGCAACCAGGTGCATCTTTAATTTACAGGTTCCCCAAAACAAAGACAGACTGATAATTATACAAGTGGTACAGAATATGTGTTTAATGTTTCATGACAGGTACAAGGTTGCATGTTTTATGCCAGTTAAAGGAATGCAAACAGAACAGATTGTTCTTATTATTGTTGCTGTATAACCCAAATTGAAAGAACATAGAGAATGTAAGCTGCAAAGCAGAGACATATAATATATGACAGCCTGCTGCCTTAATGTTGTCTCTGCTTGTTGTTTTAAAGCACTCCACACAAATAAAAATTTATCTGAACTGTTTTTTATGAATAGTAAAGATTAACACCTAAGTTCTTTTACTATATGTTTAATCATCTATCTTATTACTTTGGTCAGTCTATCTTATTTATTGAATTCTCTTCAGCCAGGGGTGTACCCTGTAACTATTTTCTTGTAACCTGTTCTCCTTGCTAGTGAGAGTTTGTTGTTGTCTCTGTTTACCTTGCACCGGTTATGCCACTTGAGTTTGCTCACACCAGATACCCCAGGAAGACTGCTGGAGTAGTGGCCTCACCTAACTATATGTTCATCTGTTCTTAATGACTTGCAGGACATAAGGAAATCTTATAAATTGTGGCCAAACTGAGTTAATTTAGCATTTTCCTGTAAAGACACAGAAATGAATTTCTCAACAAAAGACATAGAATGAATCATTTTGCAGAAAGTCCCCAGGAATGCAATGCACAGAGAACAAGCCCAAAAAATTAGAGATAGAAAGACAGAGAGTGTAGCAATCCCCTCAGCTTTGCTGGAAACATGTCCAGCAGCTGAGCTGGCTTTAGGACTCTCACTGTTTCCAGAGGATATGGCTGTGCCAATACATGTAATCTAGATAAAGTAACACTGTAGGGAGTAATGGCACATAAATATATAATTTCTCAAAATATAATACCTGAAAGTTCCCCAGAAATTATGATGATAAAGGATGATTAAAATAGAAAACATATCCACAGTTCAACTCACAGACCATATGAAGCTTATAAAGAAGGAATACCGAAGTATGATGCGTTAATCCTACTTACAAGGGGGAACAAAATGATCAATAGGGGTGGAGAAAGGGAGGGACCTTGAAGGGAGAGAGGAAGAGGAGGAAAAGGGGGTGACATGTGGGAGGAGGTGGAGGTGGGAGGGAGCAAGAATTGCAGAGGGTCAGGAAATTGATCAGAGCTGTGTAGCAGTGGGGAATGGGGAAGTGGAGGGTAGTCACTAAAAAGCCCCAGATGCTAGAGAAGCAATAGGTTCCCAGGACCCAGCAGGATGACATTACCAGAGATACCAACAAAGGGGAGAGAGAACCTGTAGAGAATATATCCAGTGGATAAGCACTGCCCATGGTTGAGGGACGGTGCCACCCACCCATCTCAAATATTTTAACCCAGAATTATTCCTGACTAAAGGAAATGAAGAAATGAGGATTGGATCAGAGACTGAAGGAAAGGCCATCCAGAGACTGTCCCACAGAGGAATCCATCCGAAGTGCAGATACCAAACCCAGACACAATTGCTGATGCCAAGATGAGCTTTGCTACAGGTGTCTGCTATAGGGGTCTCCCAAGAGGCTCTGCCAGAGCCTAAGTAATACAGATGCAGATGTTTGCAGCCAGCACATGGGACTGAGCATGGAGACCCCAAAAAAGGAGTTGAAGGGGATTGCAACCCCATAAGAAGAGCAACAATATCAACCAACTTGACCCATAAGAGTTCCTAGGGACTAAAGGAACAACCAAAGAGTAACCTTGGCTCCAGCTGCATATGCAGAAGAGGATTGCCTTATCTGGAGTCAATGGGAAGAGAGGTCCTTGCTCCTATGGAGACTCGATGCTCCAGTATAGGGGGATGCTAGGGCAGTGAGGCTGAAGTGGGGGAGTGGGGGAGCACACCCAGAGAGGCATGGGAAGGGAGGATGGGATATGGGGTTTGTGGGGGGGGGTAGAAAAACTGAGAAGGAGGATTAACATTGGAAAAGTACATAAATAAAATAACAGTAGTGATTCTCATAGAAATACATTTCATTTCACACACACACACAAAAAATATCAAGTACATTCTCTTCTATATTATCTTCTTATCTGTCATTTAGACATGGAAATGAAAACTGACACATTTGTTCTTTCAATCACTTCATTTTTCTTTATTGAACTAAGGAACATTTGACCAGACTTGAAGTCAGTTATTTCCAATGTAATGTCATGTTTCATATACTAGTGACCTTATGAGGTAGATTGTTCAGTTCTTTACTAAATCATTCTTGTGTTCCATTATTACTTGGCCAAGTACTCTGAAGGAGAACTTCTGGAAAGAGTGTGTGTCTGCATATAATGATTAGTTGATTAGAATTTCAGTGCTATGCTGAAGGTGGAATGGTACAAATCCAGGGATAACTCTCTTATCTCTGGCTAGCTCTAGGCCCCAGTACATCCATTTCTATCTCACCTCTGTGTTATAACTAATATGACTAAAAGCCACAAACCTGTAAGAATACACACATTTAGAAACTAGCTTCTACTAACCCAAAATTTCAGGAAGCATCTTGGGCCTAATAAAAAGCTTTCTATCACCATATCCACCACTCTAATGTATGCAGTATTGTGTTTGAAACTAGCCTTATTCTTTTTTCTGTTCTGAAAACCATAAAACTTCATGATACCACTTCCACATTTTAATAGGTCATTTGGAATTACATAAATTATATTTTTCTGGGGACACTGAAAGTGTTTTATGGTGACACCATATTTATCTAGACTTTGGGTAGGTCAATGAATATCTTAAAATAACACAATGCAACAGTCCTCATGCAAGAAATCTATTGGGGAGGGTGGAAACCACTATGGCTGCCTCTGAGAGGGGACAAAGATGGATACTAGTCAGAACTGATGGTGAGCTTTAAATAGAGGGAGGTGGGTATGGAACATGGGCATGGGGAAAAGGCAGTGGTAGTGGAGATGTGGTGTAAAGGTTGTATGGGCTTTAGTGATGACAGACAAGTGAGGAGTGAGTCTGGATGGGATGGGAAGAACGCCTGTTTCTGGAATGTGAGCAGTTCTTTTTTTTCTTTCTTTTTTTCTTTATTTATTTTCTATATTTTTTGTTTACATTCTGAAAGCTTTCCCCTTTCCCAGCTCCCCCCCCCAATATGTCCCATAAGTCCTCTTCTCTCCATCCATTCGCCTGTCTTTCCCCCTCCCTTTTCTCTGTCCTGGTACTCCTCTACAATGTTGGATCAAGCCTTTCCAGGATTAGGGCCCTCTTCTTCCTTCTTCATGGGAATCATTTGATATGCTAATTGTATCTTCAGGATTCAGAACTTCAGGGCTAATTAATATCCACTTATCAATGATTGCATTCCATGTGTATTCTTTTGTGATTGTGTTACCTCGCTTAGGATGATATTTTACAGTTCCATCATTTGCCTAAAAAATTCATGGTTTTAGAATGGGAACATTGACTCTGTGTGCATATAAATAACACCCTCCCCATTTTACAAGTACTCAAATTAAGCAATTACTTCAGCAGTAACACTGCACTTAAATTTGTGAACAATGCAGTAAAACTGGATACTTGGAGTGAGACCATATGCATTTTACACTATTAAATAAGTATTAGAATTTGGGAGTCTGGTACAAAATTGACAAGGAGTAGCCATATAATTGATAATTTCATAAGGTTGATTTGATTTTTTCGGAGGTACTTAGGAACGTGTGCATATATATGATATGAATTTTAGAAAAACTACATGAAAATTGTTGGGGAAGCTAAAGGGAATCAAAAAACGATGCATTTATATTATCATTAAGAGATAACTACATTATACATATATATAATAACATACTAAAAATGAGATATTGTACATAGCACCAGATGAACAATATCTGAGGTTGCTCTTCTAGATACAAGAATCCATATAAACAAATGTAAATTCTTTGTTTAGCTCTTAATAGTGTTATTTGGCTCTCTGGAGTATTCCTTCTTGAATTCTTTGTATATTTTGGATATAAACCCTCTGTCGGATGTGGGGTTGGTAAAGATATTTTCCCAATTTGTTGGTTGCCATTTTGTCCTTTTGACAATGTCCTTTGCCTTACAGAAACTTTGCAATTTTATGAGGTCCCATTCGTCAATGTTTGATCCTAGAGCATAAGTTATTGGTGTTCTGTTCAGGAAATTTTCCCCTGTGCCCATGTGCTTAAGGCTCTTCCCCAGTTTCTTTTCTATTAGTTTCAGTATGTCTGGTTTTATGTGGAGTCCTTGATCCACTTGGAGGTGAGCTTAGTACAAGGAGATAAGAATGGATCGATTTACATTCCTTTATATGATGACTCCAGTTGAACCAGTACCATTTGTTGAAAAAACTCCATAGAGCCAAACAACCCTATTAAAAATGGGGGGGGGGGGGGTACTGAGCTAAACAAAGTATTTTCACCTGAGGAATATCAAATGTTTGAAAAGCACCTAAAGAAATGTTCAACATCCTTAGTCATCAGTGAAATGCAAATCAAAACAACCCTGAGTTTTCACCTCACACTAGTCAGAATGGCTAAGATCTAAAACTCAGGAGAAAACAGGTGCTGAAAAGGATGTGGAGAAAGAGGAACACTCCTCCACTCCTGGTGAGGTTGCAAGCAGGTATAACCACTCTGGAAATTAGTCTGGCAGTTCCTCAGAAAACTGGGCATGATACTACTGGAGGACCCTGCTATACCACTCCTGCGCATATACCCAGAGGATTCCCTAGCATGTAATAAGGATACATGAGCCACTATATTCATAACAGCCCTAATTATACTAGTCAGAAGTAGGAAAGAACTCAGATGTCCCTCAATGGAGGAATGGATACAGAAAATGTGGAATATTTACACTATGGAATACTACACAGCTATTCAAAACAATGAATTCATGAAATTCTTAGGCAAGTGGATTGAACTGGAGAATGTCATTCTGAGTGAGGTGACCCAATCACAAAAGAACACACATGGTAACTCACTGATAAGTGGATATTAACCCAGATGCACAGAACACCCAAGAAACAATCCACATATCAAGTGATGCCAAAGAAGAAGGAAGGAGAGGTCCCTGGTCCTGGAAAGGCTCAGTGTAGCAGTATAGGGCAATACCAGGACAAGGAAGCAGTAAGGGGTTGATTGGGGTACAGAGCAAAGAAAAATGGTTTATGGGACTTTCGGGGGAGGAATCGAGGAAAGGGGAAATCATTTGAAATGTAAATAAAGAATATATCAAATAAAAAAATCATAAAACTTCAGTCAAGTTTCTCATAATCATTCTTATTTTTTGGTATGATTTTCAGGCTTTTGAAATATACCTAGTGCTATCATGCATACCACCAATCAAACCTATAGAATATTGTGAATGGAAAAATGTCACAGTGTTCTGTACCTATTGAAATATACAAAATTTTAAAAGTTAATAATCAATTATTTGAAATTGTCAATCATGGCCTTAATATTTTTTCTTATTTTATTCTTCATATCGGTAACTTCATTTATTTCTTCACTATTCACTTAGTCGGTCTAAAGTATTGAAGTTATAACAGAGCAATGATATTTATAACCTAGAGAACAATCAGCAAACTAATGATCCAAAACCACTACCAACCAAAACTGCAGGCACACTGTCAAGTACTGCTGTTTTCTTAAGTCATGTGTATTTATTCAGGAAGTAACAAGTGTATATCACTCTATCACTTCTTTTTCTATTTCATTGCGTGAGAAAGATGAAAGATTATTCAGGAAAGGGACCGGTGGGCTCTGAAAAGCAATGACCTTCTCTGTCAGCTTTCATCTCCTAATATACAGTAAGATGTTAGTATAGATCACTGATGTCAGATATAAAGGTATCCTGACATTTATTAAGAAATCAGAGACATTTCATTCTCTTGCTTCATTAGAAAGCAAGATCATTGAAAGTGCCAGATCATAGTTTTAGAGAGATCATGTTTTATTTTATATCTGTATTTCTGATATCTCTCATCCTTTGCCCTAAAAGATTGATAAGTATAATGTACTGAACATTAGCCAGAAAACAGTCTCCTGGAAACTTAAAAAACAAATCCCAAAACATTAACTTAATAATTATTACATCAAAACACTAGGCATTGTATTGAACCGTATGGTTTAGCATTTCTATATTTCAAGTGTTTCTTTTACATTGGTTCTAATTTTCAATCACAAAGTTACTTGGAAATGTTATTAAAGTGAAGATAGATTTCATGTGCACTCTCAAGTCCTTTGTATCATATATATTTTCCCGTTTTATACATTAATTCTATCCAAAAAAGAATGTTCCGTTAAGAAATTGATTTCTAAACATGACCAGAAATTGATTTCAACACATGCCCAAACAAGATTAAAGATGACAAAGCCAGAGCCCTCTTGGAGACCTGATCTTTTCTGAAGGGAAACAGAGGAGAAGGGAAGGTGGGGAAGAGTTGGGGGAGTGGGAAACTGGTAGGGCTGAAATGTATGAGAGAAGTTCTTGTTTTCAATTTGAAAAATAGATGAAAGAATTAATTTTTTAAAGTGGAAAACATATAAATTTATTTGCATTAAGATGTCCCAACTATTATTTCACCATACAAAGCTTCTAGAGTGTCCAACATTAGTTTTTAGTTAAAAAATATTTATTTCCTTATGAGTTATAAGTCTATTAAATTGCTAATCTGATCTTGATTTTACTTTGATAAGTAATATGTATGAATGAAAAATATTTTGCATTTATTTTATATCTCCAATATTTCATAGTTCATTATTGAAGTAAAATCTATTCATTCCCTGGAATTCCTAATTATATTTTGTTATGTCTACCTTTTCATTTATGATTTTGTTAATTTGGTTCGTTCTCTCTCTCTCTCTCTCTCTCTCTCTCTCTCTCTCTCTCTCTTTGTTCATTTGGATAAGGGTTTGTCTACATTGTTGATTTTCTCAAAGAAGCAATATTTTGTTACACTGGTTCATTTTATTCTTTGCTTTGTTTCTATCTTATTGACTTCAACCCTGAGATTATTTCCTGAAAGCTCCTCATCTCAGGACGGTTTGCTTATTTTTGTTCTGGAGATATCAAATATGCTCTGATGTTGCTAGGAAAAAAATCTCACTAAGTTCTTTATGAAGGTACTTAGTTCTATGAATTTCCCCCTTAATGCTGTTTTAATTGTGTTTCAAAGTTTGGGAGTGTTGTGCATTAATTTTCATTAAATTCAAGGAAGTCTTTAATTTCTTTGTTTATCAGTTTTTTTTTGACCCAGAGATCATTAAAGAGAGAGTTGTTCAGTTTCTATGAGTTTCTAGGTTTTCAGTTGTTTCTGTTTTGAAGTTCAGCTTTAATCTACAAGGGGGCATTTGAATTTTTGTGTGTCTTGCTTAGTGACAGATTATATATGGTCAGTTTTGGAGAATTTTTCATGAGGTGCTGAAAAGAATATATACATATACATATACATATACATATACATATACATATACATATACATATACATATACATATATATATACATGTGTGTGTGTGTGTGTGTGTGTGTGTGTGTGTGTGTGTGTGTGTGTGTGTGTGTGATTGGCTGAAATGTTCTGAAGATGGCATCTGACAGAAGTTAGGTCCATTTGAGACATGTTTTCTATTTATTTTCTGTCTGGATGCCTTGTCATTAGTGAGTGTGGACTGTTGAAGTGTCCCACTACTAATGTGTGTGTTTCAATGTGTGATTTAACCTTTAGTAATGTTTCATTTAACAAGTATAGATAACCTTGCATTTGGGACACATGTGTTCATAATTGAAACACTATCTTGGTTTTCCTTTTACAAGTATTAAGTGTCCTTTGTCATTGATTTTGATTAACCTTGGTTGAATGCCTGGGGTGTATATTACATATTCGAATGGGTACACCACCTTGTACCTTGGATCCATTTTCTTGGATCACCTTTTTCCATCCCTTTGCTCTGAGGCAATATCCAGCTTTGACGTTAATATGTGTTTCTTCTGTATGACAGGATGGATCCTGTTTTGTATCCATTAATGCTGAGAGAAATTAATAACCAACAATTCCTGTTCAATTACTGCTGGTGGTGGGCTGTGTGTTTCCTTCCTTTGGTTTTGCTACCTTCTGTAGGCCTAGATTTGTGGATAGATAAAAATTTGCTTAAATTTGTTTTTATCATGGAATATCTTGTTTCCCCATCCCTGGGTTCTGGCTGTCTGCTTGGTCTCTGGGGTTATTATTACTACAAGTCCTCTAGAAGAGCTAACTATGTTGTGGGCCAGAATATGGGGTCCAACAGATTTATGCTTGGCTGAAATATAAACCCCAGAGCACAGAGTGTTTTGTAGTGCTTTAGGGAGTACTAGTAGAAAGTGTGTCATATCTCATCTGGGATCAAAGAAACAGATATGGCTTCCTGGAAAGCAGAAGTCTACTGTCAAAGCTGTGGACCAGAATATGGGCCTAGGGAGGGAGTGCATTTTAGGGTCTTTTGGGTTGGAATAGAAAGGGTTGTGTCTTACCTGGGTCCCTAGTGGCCAGGTACTCCCTTTATTTTTATTTTTGATGTCTGTTATTTTCTAATAAGAGAGAAACAAAAGGTATGACTTGAATGGATTAGAAGATAAAGAGTCTCTAAAACAAGTATGTAGAAAGGAAACAAAACTCAGAAAATATTATATGAAAAAATTTATCAATAAAAATCAGACATACATAAAATTTGAAATTTAATAGTAAATTACAGACTCAAGAAAGTTCTAGGGATGCACTATTTATGGGAAAACAAATATGTCTATGTAAAAATAGTAGATCACAAATTCTCCTTGGAAAATGAGGAGCAGAATAAATCCTTTTTCTTTACTGTGTAAATTTATGATTTCATTTCAGACACATGAGAGAAAAAAAAAAAAACAACCTCACAGGCCACTAAAATCTCAGTTTGGACGTAGCTATTTTTGAAATACACAGTACTAAGTTCCTAAGGCCAAGTTGGTTAAAAAGAAAATAATTTTATTGTTATAATCAATAAAATAATAATGAATTTGGCAAATGTTTGCAACTACTTTATACACAAAATACTCTAAACTCTTGTAAATATATAATTGTGATAGCTTTCTAAGGGAAACATATTTGACACATAGAATGGTTCCAGTATTGTCACAGACATTTTTCTTATTTTTACTGAGAAGGAATAAAAAAAATTATGCACTTACTGAACATTCTGAAAAGATTTTTCTGATCTGAAACCGTGTTTCCTTGAGACAGAGGAAATGATAGTGATTCTACTGAAATAGGGCCTTAATATTTCCATTACTTCTGTGCTTCTTTTCCTCAGGGTGAATGTCCCTGATTTCTGACAAAGGCCTAGAAGATGTGAAGGGTAGGCAATGATGACCCCTTTCCTGATTTTTCTGGGTCATCCACTTCTATGGTAAATTAATCTTTCAAATTGGTGACCAGTAGTTTTAGTTTTATCATGCTCGTTCCATGTTTGTCTCACCACAGCTGATTTCTGTTTGATCACATGTAAGTTCCATGACCCACAATTTAACTCTTCAGGGATTTTGTTGTGAAAATCAAATTAAAGCTAGTATTTCTATTTCAATGTATACTGTTTAATATGTCTAATAAAGGCATAATATATGTTTGATGAATGTAGTGATGAATTTGTTAGCTTAGCTAGATCATAAAGAATAGGTAGAATTTTGAGATCAATTAAGTGTCACAATATGACATGTCTGAGGACCCATAAAGGGTATTCAGTATAAACTACTGTGGTAGATATTTGATAGAATCAAATCACAAATGTTTGTGAATTTCACATATTTGATTAATACTATTCACTAAAAACATGAAAAGAATTAAAATAAATAGCATTGTAAAATAGTGTCATTTGAAACATGACAATATAATCCCAGCAATCAGTTCAAGGATGTACTTATACAAAGTTATTATTTCATTCAAAGAAATATATTTAAATGTCTTTAAGAAAGGATATTATTATGCTAAGGAACTTGAATGACAAAAAGACTAGTGTCATTAAAATGGAAAGCAGAAGAAATTAGGGAAATGAAAGAGTAGGCTATGCCTGTCTGGGAGATTGAAATGTCAGATGTGCTACAAATCAAGACACAAAAACATGAGCTGGGAGTGGTGGTGCAGGCCTTTACTCCCAGAATGTGGGAGGCAGAGGCAGGCAGATCTCTGAGTTAAATGCTCACCTGTTCTACAAAGTGAGTTCCCAAACATTCAGGCTTGCTATAGGGAAACTGTATTGAAAAAAAATCAAGGTTGTGGGGAGCAGATATTAGACTGGAAATGGTGAGTTAATTGTCAAATTGGAAGGGAGATGATAAGGTGAAGGGAAGGTGGCTGGCAGGAAATAAGGGATTGGAAAGGGATATGGTCAATGAATATAATCAAACTACATGATAGAATTGAATGTCAATGCCATTGAAACCCCATCACTTTCTCTAATAAATGCATGCAGATACTCTTTTTAATGAGCTTTAGTGCACTGAGAAATTTAGAATAGGATACAGAGAACCAGGAGATGGTACAATGTAGTTTGACATCAACAATCATTGCAAGGTACTGGGAACAGGAAAGAACTGTAGGTTAAAAGAAAGAGCCCAGTTTAGGGAAGCTGCAGGAAAACACCAAAGGAGTAACAATAAATGTATGAGTTTTGCTGGCTCAAAGTCACAATAGGAGTACAGCCTATACAGAGCATATGAGCCTTACGAAAAGAGGGGAGAACGAGAGGATTCAAGAATACAATATGTGTGTTAGGATGAAAAGTATAGAAACTGAAGACACAAAGTATCACTTAATCATTCTTTATAATATGACTGGGCTAACAAAACTTAAAAACTTCAATATTAGAAAGAAGGCAATATCTGAATTATAACTAGACCCTAACATTTGTCATGCCTGAACATTGCATGAAGTATAACAGTAGTTCACTGGGAAAGTGACAGTGCCGGTTTAAATGTTATTTCAAGTGTTTACCACATGCTGCAATAAGAAATATGAAGTAGATTAATCATAATCTTCATAGGAAAGCATCCAGGGAAACCTACTTATGAAGAACAATGAACACTTTAATAAACCTATAATACAGTCCAATAGTCAGAGAAGGGATAGTGGTTAATGTCATATGGTGGTAAGAGAGGGAAAGAAGATACACAGAGCCATGAGTTCTGGGCAGAATTCTGATACAGAGGAAGACTGGGCTGACCTGAGGGTAAAAACAAATTCTAGAATACATATGGAGAGACCGGAGTCTTGTATGTGAGGAACAAGTACTTAAACTAGTTCAAGAAGTTTATCTTGACAAGATTAGAAATGGGCCAGACTGATTTCCAGTCTGGCGGTTCCTCTGAAAACTGGGCACCTCACTTCCAGAAGATCCTGCTATACCACTCCTGGGCATATACCCAGAGGATTCCCCACCATGTAATAAGGAAACATGCTCTACTATGTTCATAGCAGCCCTATTTATAATTGCCAGATGCTGGAAAGAACCCAGGTATCCCTCAACAGAAGAGTGGATGCAAAAAATGTGGTATATCTACACAATGGAGTACTATTCAGCCATTAGAAACAATGAATTCATGAAATTCTTAGGCAAATGGATGGAGCTAGAGAACATCATACTAAGTGAGGTAACCCAGACTCAAAAGGTGAATCATGGTATGCACTCACTAGTAAGTGGATATTAACCTAGAAAACTGGAATACCCAAAACATAATCCACACATCAAATGAGGTACAAGAAGAAAGGAGGAGTGGCCCCTTGATCTGGAAAGACTCAGTGAAACAGTATTCGGCAAAACCAGAACAGGGAAGTGGGAAGGGGTGGGTGGGAGGACAGGGGAAGAGAAGGGGGCTTACGGGACTTTCGGGGAGTGGGAGAGGCTAGAAAAGGGAAATCATTTGAAATGTAAATAAATTATATCGAATAAAAAAAAAAGAAAAAAATAAGTGGGGTACGGAGCTAAACAAAGAATTTTCACATGAAGAACTTCGGAGGGCTGAGAAACACCTTAAGAAATGTTCAATAGCATTAATCATTAGGGAAATGCAAATCAAAACAACACTGAGATTTCACCTCACACCAGTCAGAATGGCTAAGGTAAAAAACTCAGGAGACAGCAGGTGTTGGCGAGGATGTGGAGAAAGAGGAACACTCCTCCACTGCTGGGGGGATTGCAAGATGGTGCAAACACTTTGGAAATCAGTCTCGCAGTTCCTCAGAAAACTGGGCATGACACTTCCTGAGGACCCTGTTATACCAGTCCTGGGCATATACCCAGAGGATTCTTCAGCATGCAATAAGGACACATACTCAACTATGTTCATAGCAGCCCTATTTGTAGTAGCCAGAAGCTGGAAAGAACCCAGGTGGCCCTCAGCGGAGGAATGGATACAAAAAATGTGGTATATTTACACAATGGAGTACTATTCATCCATTAGAAACAATGAATTCATGAAATTCTTAGGCAAATGGATGGAGCTAGAGAACATCATACTAAGTGAGGTAACCCAGACTCAAAAGGTGAATCATGGTATGCCATTGAAACCCCATCACTTTCTCTAATAAGTGCATGCAGATACTCTTTTTAATGAGCTTTGGTGCACTGAGAAATTTAGAGTAGGATATTGACAACCACGAGATGGATACCATGTAGAAGGACATCCAGAATCACAGCAAGGTAATGGGAACAGGAAAGAGGCCACTTAAGGGAAGCTTCAGGAACACAGCAAAGGATTAACAATAAATGTGTGAGTTTTGCTGGCTCAAAGTCACAATAAAAAGAATACAAACTATACAGAATATTTAAGACTTACTAAGAGAGGAGGGAAAGAGTGGATTAAAGAATGCAATGGGTGTGTTAGGATAAAACTGTAGAAACTGAAGATAAAAAAGTATCATTTAATCATTCTTTATAATTTGACCAAGCTAACAAAACTTCAACATTAGAAAGAAGGTAATGTCTGAATTATGACTAGGTCCTAATCTTTGTCTTTCATGAACACTGCATGAAGTATAACCATAGTCCATGGGAAAAGAGACAGTCCAATTAAATATGTTATTTCAAGAGTTTCAGTTATTTCCCACATGCTGCAATAAAAAAAAAAAAAAAAAAACTAAGTAGGTCAATTGGACTCTTCATAGGAAAGCAGGCAGGAAAACCTACTTATGAAGAACAATGATTATTTTAATAAACCTGTAATACAGTGCAATAGACAGAGAAGTGATAGTTGGTCAGTGTCCTATGGTGGTAAGAGAGGGATATAAGATGCAGAGTCATGATTTCTGGGCAGAATTCAGATACAGATGAAGACTGGGTTGGTCTGAGGGTAAAACCGAATTCTAGAATACATATGGAGAGACCAGAGTCTTAAATGTGAGGAAGAAGTATCTAAACTATGTCAAGCAATTTATCTAGACAAGATTTGAAATGGGACAGACAGTGATAAGCTAAGAACTTTGTAGTGTTAAGAACATGACATGTTCTCTAGACAGTAGGGGTGCTTAGAAGATTCCCAGGAGAAAGACATTTATATCATGACTATTTCCAGGGAGCATATTATCTTAGCAAACATTTATTTAAATAAACATGCACATAGACATTTTTTCCTTATATGTTTTTCTTCTCTCCTTTTACTTCCAGTGAGAAAAAGCTTTACAAAAATACAGTGACAAGAAACAAAACTGAAATCTACATAAGCAATAGGATATTGGCAGAATTACCATAGCAAAAGTTGAAGGAGCTGAAGGAGGTCTCAAATTATGTGGCTTGTTACAGGTCCTGGGTCTCAAATTCTAATGTGTATGCAATGGCTGATAGTCATAAAAGTATTTAGCTCTTTTTGTTGGATGCTGGTCATTTATAATGCTTCTCCCTACTACTCTCTGTCTAGAAAATATAATTTCTCTTTAAATAAAAACTTTATCATATGACCTATTAATTTTCTGAACAGACATTATATTGACATCCTACTTAAATGTGAGGTAGACAGTGACACTCACAGGAGGCAAGTCTGTGTTATAGCAATTGAGAAAGCAGAGCCAATGGCTTCCATATGGTGAATTGTTGGTTTCTGTTTTTCTTTTTCCTTGTTTTTCCCAAGTGAATTCACTTTAAGTTTGTGGACATTCTAAGTTAGAGAGCATCTAGGAAAGAAAATGTTGAAAAATTTCCAATGTCCTAAGCCAATTTACGAAACATTTGGCTTCCCTGTGTATCCTAGCTCCCGTTATTGGCAATGCCTGGCAACAATATATGATTTCTAAGAAATTAATACAGAAGTGAGTATGCCTTACCCATGCAATACTTCCTTTTATTTTTTCTCAGCAAAATGCTTTACATCTTGTGCAATAGATGCAGTATTTCCTTGAGACTCTCACCAACTTTAAATTGTTTTAACCAATATACTTATAGATTGGTCTAAACCAGAAAATTAGAAAATCATGATCAAGGAAAGAGTGAATAATATACTAGAACAACAGAGTTTCCCAGTGAAAAATAGAAAAACTACAAGCTTAAAATAAAGTTGATGCTTTGAGTCAGGTAAACTGTAGACCACAATTGTATAAGAAGCAAAGTACATCAACCCAGGCTTGCTCAAATGAAGATCTGCAGTTTTCACAAAGAATCACACTCAATGAGATTTCTCAATAGTCTCTGAGCAAATAAGATACAATCAGTGCAATGTGTCCTAGGAGTAGGGTGATGGGTCTGAAATATGTAAACTTAAGATTTGAAGGAACCTAAGAAGTACTATTCAGCCATTAGAAACAATGATTTCATGTAATTCTTAGGCAAATGGATGGAGCTAGAGAACATCATACTAAGTGAGGTAACCCAGACTCAAAAGGTGAATCATGGTATGCACTCACTAATAAGTGGATATTAACCTAGAAAACTGGAATACCCAAAACATAATCCACACATCAAATGAGGTACAAGAAGAAAGGAGGAGTGGCCCCTTGTTCTGGAAAAACTCAGTGAAACAGTATTCAGCAAAACCAGAACGGGGAAGTGGGAAGGGTTGGGTGATAGGACAGGGGAAGAGAAAGGGGCTTATGGGACTTTCCAGGAGTGGGGGGCTAGAAAAGGGGAAATCATTTGAAATGTAAATAAAAAATTATATCGAATAAAAAAAAAAGAATACACATGGAAAAAAAAAAGATTTGAAGGAACCCTAACTGTAACAGTGGAGGTTATATAAATTCATAAAAGGAAAATTGCAGCAAAGAATAAAATAGACTACCACATCAAAAGACAAAGACTAGAAGAGAACCTAGATATCATTTGTACAATGTTCTTAGGATATCATATTGAAATGAGAAAACTTTAGTTCTGACAAACTGTATTAATATAAGCAGAACTAATATTCAAAACACTCTTCAGTAAAATATCACTGTACGGAAGGAAAGAAAACAGTGCAATCAATGTAATATTTCAAATGTAAATAATATAATTAATTAGAAAATGCTATATAGAAAGGAATAGATAATAGCATTTCATATGTAAGTGGGATATTTTAATTAAATTCATGAGATTGTTTAAATATAATAAAAGTGCATATCATTCAAAATATTGTTGTTAAACTGATCTATAAATATAAGCAAAATTCATAGTATTAAAAAAATTCCCCATGAAAATTTCCTGGAATAATATAGCCACAAATTCTAACTAATAAAACATATTTTTCATCAGGTAATAATTGTTTTGCTTTACCACAATATTATAAATTTTTATTTGTGTTCAGGAGAGGTTTATGAATCACAAATAGCACAAATATTATTTATCATTGTCTTAATCTTGGCACTGTTTTCTATGGTAGGGCAATTTTTACCTTTTAATAGAATTTTCTTATGTTAATGAGACTCATGACATTAGCATTTGTCACCTGTGGCAGTTCTTCAGCTCTCTCCTTTCCTATTGTTCTGCCTGGTCTTCCTCAGACTGTCTTATAGCCTCTCCTCATTTACAAAGCAGGTGATGGCAGAGCCAATGACTTAACTTCAGTTTCTTCTCTATGTTCACTTGTCTGCTGAATATATATATATATCTAAGTTCATATTTATATATACATGTTTATATAATTTGTACTAAACAATTTTTCCCACTATTCTAAAGAAAGTAGGAGCTGCCATAGACACAGAACTACCATCTCTCCCCTGCACTTAAGTATGTAGCTAAGAAAAGGAGCATCTCAGGAGTGTCAAAGACATTGGCAGTAAAACAGCTGATCATCAAAGCTGTTGAAGGTCACAGGTAAGGACATACTAACCTCAGGGTCATTATAAAGGAAAACCCTGTAGAATTAAACATTATGATGTGGAGGTGAAAAAGACACTTCCAATTTCACCTTTAAACTTCAGGTTTTAGATGATAATCAAACTCATTCATTAGGCGTTTTGAGAAATTGCAAATATTACCCATTTTCTCAGACTAAATTTACCTTCCACTCTTGGTCTCACATTAAGGACTGAATTTAGATCAAATTGCAAACTCACTGTACCCTTACAAGCTGAAATAACCCAGTATATTTGTTGAAGGTCTTCTCCCCTTCTGTTTTGTTTGTGATTTCTTTCATGATTCATACAGTATATTTTCATATGTGTGTATTCTGATAAAGTTATATAATACACAAGGTCACATCAAATTTTAACATCTGCGAAATTCCAGTTTGAAATGTTATCTGTTCTTATTCTCCTTGAATCCATATTTAAATATTATAATAGTTTAGTGTTTCACTTCTCATTGAGAAAGTATATTCAGAACCTTATGCAATCACCTGGTTTATTATGAAAGAACTACTTATTCATTAAACTTTCTTACTTAAGCTTAATTTATTCCCCTTCATTCTTCTCTTGTTCCCTTTTAATTAAATCATTTTTAAAACAAAATACAAACACCAGCTCACCTAACTCAAATACATGTATGTGAATAGAGAAACCAAGTCTTGGTTAATACAAATGTTAATTACTATTATTTTCTGAGGCTTACCTGAAGCTGACAACTTAGTAAATCACTGGTGTTACACCTCTGACCTTCATTAATGTTTTATTCATCAGTAAAGACTGTGACAACTGCAAAGGGCACAGGGTTCCATGACAGAGACATAGACATGTATATTTTTATTTAAGTATGAATTTCAAGCTGAATCTAATGGAAGTCGATTGGATAGTTTGATGGTGAAGTGCTTGTGCAGAAGCATGAGGACATGCACGTGATCCTCAGCTAAAGTTTAAATTGCCAGGAACAGTGGCCAAGTGTAGGGATAGAGCTCTTAGAGAAGGAGAAAATAGGGTGAAGAGGAAAAATAGGAAGAAGAGGAGGAACTCCAAAGTGTCTTCTCTAAATATCCATTTGGAGGTTGAAGTTTTTAGTACCAATAACACAACACACTTGTCAGATGCCATTTATTGGTACTTCCTACGTAAATTGATGCCACACTTTTACCAAAGGCCATGGAGTTGGCTCTAGATAATAAGTAAATATCAGACATATTCTGTTCCAGAAATCTTTAGAACAATCTACTTCTCTATTGCCTGATCATGAGGCTATAACCATGACATGGGGACACTGTTATATTGATATAATGCTAATGCACCATCATATTCCATTCTTGCACTTCCAGGAATGATTATACAAAATAATGCTTTCATTATACTCTTCCTACCTGTGGGTCATGTTCCTCTTGGAGGATAAATGATCTTTTTGCAGGGCTCATCTAAGAATATCGGGAAACACAGATATTTATATTATCATTAATAACAGTAATAACATCCACTATTGAGTACCAATGAAATAATTTTATGGTTAGGTCGCCACAACGTGATGAACAATATTAAAGAAATACTACATTAGGAAGGTTGAACTGGTGAAGGGCAATTGGAATACTGCTTTACAGTAACAGACCTGTTAACAACATGGCTTCTTTAGTTAAGTTAGGTGATGAAAGATTTAGGGAAGAATGAATAGATAGCAAAAGAGGAAAGGAAGAAATACCATGTAACAACAAGATAAATAGACTAGAGTTTATTTTTCAAACTTAAACTGTTGGTGGCATGTTCTAAACAGTTCTAAAGTCTGTGGTTTCTTTATGTGATGCCTGTGTGTGCAAATGTGTGTGTGGGGGGGGCGCAAGCGCGCATGTGTGTGTATGTGTGTGTGTGTGTGTGTGTGTGTGTGTGTGTGTGTGTGTGTGTGTGTTTTCAATATGTGTGTTTCCTGTGCTTTTTCTTTGGTTCGTTTTTCTGTTCATTGGCTTGTTTTGTCCTTTTCAAGTTTTGTTGTTTAAACAGTTTTTTCTTCTCCTTCTCCTCCTTCTCCTTCTTTTTCTTTTCTTCTTCTCCTCTTCCTTCCTTCTTTTCTTCTTCTTCTTTTTCTTCTCCTCCTTCAATTAATTGACTTATTTATATATTTTACACCCCTACTCAGTTTTCCTCTTCTTACTCTTTTCCCAGTCTCTCACCACACCTTCATTTCACCCCAATCTCCCCTCCCAAGGCTACCACATCCACTCCTTCTCAGTTTCTCTTCAGAGAAAGGCAGACCTGCTTGATCAACTGGACATGACATATCAAGTTACAGTAAGACTAAGCAACTTCACTCATATTAAAGGTAGACAAGGTTACCCAGTCAGAGGAAATGCTCCCTAAGACAGGCAACAGAGTCAGAGATAGTTCCTGCTTCCACTATTATGAGTCCCACAAGATGGTGAAGCTATACAACTGTAACATATGTGCAGAGGGCCTAGGTTAGGCCCCTGCAGGATCCCTGTTGGTCGGTTTGTATCTGTGAATCCCTATACCTCCTGTTAGTTGATTTTGGTGTCCTTAATCCCTCTGGCTATTACAATCCTCCTTCCCTACTCTTCCACGAGATGCCCCAAGCTCTACCTACTGTTTGGCTGTGGGTCTCTGCATCTGTTTCAGTTAGTTGCTAGCTAAAGTCTCTCTGATGTCAACTAAACTAAACAAAAGTCTATGAGAACAGAATAACATAAGAATTCATATCATTTATATTTTCCATTTATGTTTTGTTCTATTGTGGGTTGTTGGGCTGTCCACCTCTGGTTCCTGACTATCCTGGCAATATCAGGAGTGAGCTCCCTCTCATGGTGTGTGTCTGAAGCAGGACAAGTCATTGGTTGTCATTCCCACAGTTTTCGTGCCATCTTTCAGCAACACATCTAGTAGGCTGGGCTAATTGTAGGCCAAATGTTTTGTTGCAGTATTGGTGTGCTGTCTCCTCTGGAAATTTTGCCTGTGTACAGGAGATGGCTGGTTCAGGCTCCATATGCCCCATATGCAAGTAGTTTAGCTAGGGTCACCAACATAGATACCTGTGCATTTCCATTATACTAGATTTCTAGCTCATGAAAGAGATCCCCCCACCCATACATCCAGTTGTCTCTTCCAGTCTTCTTTCCCTCCATCCTTACCACCCCTGATCCTTAATATTCCCATCACCACCTCTCTCCCTGATCCAGTCACCTTCTGCCTCTCGACGCTCAGGGTCTATTCTGTTCCACCTTCTTAGTGAGATTCATGCATATTCCCTTGAGCCCTCCTTGATAATTAGCTTCTTTCTGTCTGTTGATTGTAGCTTGACTAACTTGTACTTTATGCTACTATCGTCTTAGAAGTGAGTACATACAACATTTATCTCCCTGAGTCTGGATTTCTCATTCAGGATGTTATTTCCTAGTTCCATCCATTTGCCAGCAAATTTCTTGATGTCATTGCTTTTACCTGAATAAAACATTGTGTAAATGTACATTTTCTTCACCCATTATTCATTTGAGGGTATTCTAGTTTGTTTTTAGTTTCTGACTCTTAAGAATAAAGATGCTATGAACATAGCTGGGCAAGTGTCTTCGTGTTATAGAGAAGCATCCTTTAGGTGCATGCCCAAGATGGCAGAGCTAGCCTTAACATAGATTGATTCACTAACTTTTGATAAACAGCCATCTTGATTTCCAAGTGATTAGACTACTTTGCCTTCCTACCATCAACAGAAGAGTGTTGTTTGTTTTTCCTTCCCATCCTCACCAGCAAGAGCTGTCACTTGTGTCTTTTAGCTTAGCTGGCAGGTATAAGGTGGAACTCAGAGTCATTTGAATTTGCATTTCCCTGGTAGCTAAGGGTGTCAATTATTTCTTTAACTGCTTCTTAGCCATGAGAGATTCCTCTTTTGAGAATTCTCTGTTTAGATTTGTATCCCATTTTTAAATTGTATTCTTTGGTTTGTTGATGACTAGTTTCTTGAGTTCTTTATATATTTTGGAAATTATTCCTCTGTCAGGTGTGGGGTTGGAGAAGATATTTTCCCATTCGGTAGGCTGCTATTTTGTCTTTTTAACAGTTTCCTTAGGCTTACAAAAATCTTTGAGTTTCATGAAGCCTCATTTATTAATGCTGAGCTTAGTGCCTGTGCTATTGGTGTTCTGTTCAGGAACTTTTCTCCTGTGTCAATGAGTTCAAGGCTATTTCCCAGTTTCTCTTCTCTTTCTGTGTATTTTGTTTTATGTTGAGTTGTTCTATCCACATGGACTTTAATTTTGTGCAAAATGATAGATCTAGATCTATTTGAACTTTTATTGAAGGAAACATCCAGTTAGACCATCACCATTGTTGAAGATATTTTCTGGTTTTCATGGTATATCTTTGCCTTCTTTATCAATAATAAGATGTCTATGTTTGTGTGAACTTACTTCTGGAACATTTAAGTGATTCAAAGGATCAACCTGTCTGTTATTGCCCCAATACCATACAGATTTTAGTAATGTTTCCCTGTAGAACAATTTGCAGTCAGTGATGGCAATACCTCTTGAAGTTCTCTTATTGGACAGTATTGTGTTAGCTATCTTTTTTTTATTCCATATGAAGCTGTATAGTGGTTTTTTTTTTCATGATCTATAAGAATTTTGGTGGAATTTTTGTGGGGATTGTATTGAATCCTCAAATTTTTATTGATAAAATGGTCATATTTGGTATGTTAATCCTACCAATCTATAAGCATGTGAGATCTTTCTATCTTCTGGTGTCTTCTTCCATTTCTTTCTTCAAAGACTTGATGTCCCTGTCTTCTTCATACTCAATTAGAGTTACACCGAGATGTTTCATAGTCTTTGTAGTTATTGTGAAGAATTTTTTCTCAGGCTCTTTATCATTTGTGTAAAACTTTTTGACTTAATCTTATATCTAGTCAGTTACTGATACAGTTAGCAGTAGGAGCTCCTTGGTAGTATTTTGGGCATCACTTAAAATATACCATCATATTATCTTCAAATAGTAATACCTTGATTTCTTCCTTTTCAAATTGTATATCTTTGATCTCCTTTAGTGTTTTTATTGCTCTAACTAAAACTTAAAGTACTATATTGAATTGATATGGAAAAAATGGATAGCCTGACTTTTCTTGTCCCCGAATTTAGTGGAATTACTTTAAGTGGAATTTAAATCTCCTTTTGATTTAATATTTGCTATTGGCTTCCTGCATAGTGATTTTATTATTTTTAGGCATGCATCTTGTATACCTAATCTTTCCAAGACTTTTATTATGGAGGTTATAGGATTTTGTCCATGGCTTTTTTCCAGCATCTAATGAGATGATCATGTCAGTATTTTTTTTCAGGTCATTTATATGTTGGATTAATTACATCAAAATATTTTCATATGTTGAGACATTCCTGCATCTCTTTGATGATATCTACTTGATGAAGGTGGATGAGGTTTTTGAGGTGTTCTTTAATTCAGTTTGATAGTATTTCATTGGATGTTTTTACATCTAGTTCATGAGTGAAATTGATCTGAAATTTTTGTTCTTTGTTGAGTCTCTGTGTAGTTTAGGTTTCAAAGTGACCATAACTGAATAAGATGAACTTGACAATATTTCCTATGTGCTGGTTTTGTGGAATAGCTTGTGAAGTATTGATATTAGCTCTTATTGGAAGTCTAGCAGGATTCTTCACAAAACACCATATGGCACTGCGCTTTCTTTGGTTGGTGGATGTTTAATGAATGTTTTCCTTATGAGTTATAGGTCTATCTATTTAAATTATTAATGAGATTATAATTTAACTTATCTAGTGGTATAGATGAACAATATTTTCCATTTTTAATATTTCCAATTTTTCAGAGTTCAAGCTTATGAAGTAAGTCCTAATGATTCCTTGAATTTCCTCAGTATATGTCTACCTTTTCATTTCTGATTTTGTTAATTTAGATTCTCTCTCTCTCTCTCTCTCTCTCTCTCTCTCTCTCTCTCTCTGTCTCTCTCTCTCTCTCTGTTCATTTAGATAAGGGTTTGTTTGGATTGTTGATTTTCTCAAAGAATAAACTCTTTTTTACAATGGTTCTTTGTTTTCTTTACATTCTCTTCTGTATTATCTTCTTATCTGTCATTTAGACATGGAAATGAAAACTGACACATTTGTTCTTTCAATCACTTCATTTTTCTTTATTGAACTAAGGAACATTTGACCAGACTTGAAGTCAGTTATTTCCAATGTAATGTCATGTTTCATATACTAGTGACCTTATGAGGTAGATTGTTCAGTTCTTTACTAAATCATTCTTGTGTTCCATTATTGCTTGCCCTAGTACTTTGAAGGAGAACTTCTGGAAAGAGTGTGTGTCTGCAGATAATGATTAGTTGATTAGAATTTCAGTGCTATGCTGAAGATGGAATGGTACAAATCCAGGGATAACTCTCTTATCTCTGGCTAGCCCTAGGCCCCAATACATCCATTTCTATCTCACCTCTGTGTTATAACTAATATGACTAAAAGCCACAAACCTGTAAGAATACACACATTTAGAAACTAGCATCTATTAACCCAAAAGTTCAGGAAGCATCTTGGGCCTTCTAAAAAGCTTTCTATCACCATATCCACCACTCTAATGTATGCAGTATTGTGTTTGAAACTAGCCTTATTCTTTTTTCTGTTCTGTAAAACCATAAAACTTCATGATACTACTTCCACATTTTAATAGGTCATTTGGAATTACTTAAATTATATTTTTCTGGGGACACTGAAAGTGTTTTATGGTGACACAATATTTATCTAGACTCTGGGTGGGCCAATGAATATCTTAAAATAACACAATGCAACAGTCCTCATGCAAGAAATCTATTGGGGAGGGTGGAAACCACTATGGCTGCCTCTGAGAGGGGACAAAGATGGATACTATCCAGAACTGATGGTGAACTTTAAATAGAGGGAGGTGGGTATGGAACATGGGCATGGGGAAAAGGCAGTGGTAGTGGAGATGTGGTGTAAAGGTTGTATGGGCTTTAGTGATGACAGACAAGTGAGGAGTGAGTCTGGATGGGATGGGAAGAGCACCTGTTTCTGGAATGTGAGCAGTTTTTTTTTCTTTCTTTCTTTTTTTCTTTATTTATTTTCTATATTTTTTGTTTACATTCTGAAAGCTTTCCCCTTTCCCAGGTACCCCCCCAATATGTCCCATAAGTCCTCTTCTCTCCATCCATTCTCCTATCTTTCCCCCTTCCTTTTCTGTGTCCTGGTACTCCTCTACAATGTTGAATCAAGCCTTTCCAGGATTAGGGCCCTCTTCTTCCTTCTTCATGGGAATCATTTGATATGCTAATTGTATCTTCAGGATTCAGAACTTCAGGGCTAATTAATATCCACTTATCAATGATTGCATTCCATGTGTATTCTTTTGTGATTGTGTTACCTCGCTTAGGATGATATTTTACAGTTCTATCATTTGCCTAAAAAATTCATGGTTTTAGAATGGGAACATTGACTCTGTGTGCATATAAATAACACCCTCCCCATTTTACAAGTACTCAATTTAAGCAATTACTTCAGCAGTAACACTGCACTTAAATTTGTGAACAATGCAGTAAAACTGGATACTTGGAGTGAGACCATATGCATTTTACACTATTAAATAAGTATTAGAATTTGGGAGTCTGGTACAAAATTGACAAGGAGTAGCCATATAATTGATAATTTTATAAGGTTGATTTGATTTTTTCGGAGGTACCTAAGAACGTGTGCATATATATGATATGAATTTTAGAAAAACTACATGAAAATTGTTGGGGAAACTAAAGGGAACCAAAAAATGATGCATTTATATAATCATTAAGAGATAACTACATTATACATATATATAATAACATACTAAAAATGAGATATTGTACATAGCACCAGATGAACAATATCTGAGGTTGATGTTCTACATACAAGAATCCATATAAACAAATGTAAATTCTTTGTTTAGCTCTTAATAGGGTTATTTGGCTCTCTGGAGTATTCCTTCTTGAATTCTTTGTATATTTTGGATATAAGCCCTCTGTCGGATGTGAGGTTGGTAAAGATATTTTCCCAATTTGTTGGTTGCCATTTTGTCCTTTTGACAATGTCATTTGCCTTACAGAAACTTTGCAATTTTATGAGGTCCCATTTGTCAATGTTTGATCCTAGAGCATAAGTTATTGGTGTTCTGTTCAGGAAATTTTCCCCTGTGCCCATGTGCTCAAGGCTCTTCCCCAGTTTCTTTGCTATTAGTTTCAGTATGTCTGGTTTTATGTAGAGGTCCTTGATCCACTTGGAGGTGAGCTTAGTACAAGGAGATAAGAATGGATCGATTTGCATTCCTTTATATGATGACTCCAGTTGAACCAGTACCATTTGTTGAAAAAACTCCATAGAGCCAAACAACCCTATTAAAAATGGGGGGGGGGGGGTACTGAGCTAAACAAAGTATTTTCACCTGAGGAATATCAAATGTTTGAAAAGCACCTAAAGAAATGTTCAACATCCTTAGTCATCAGTGAAATGCAAATCAAAACAACCCTGAGTTTTTACCTCACACTAGTCAGAATGGCTAAGATCTAAAACTCAGGAGAAAACAGGTGCTGAAAAGGATGTGGAGAAAGAGGAACACTCCTCCACTCCTGGTGAGGTTGCAAGCAGGTATAACCTCTATGGAAATTAGTCTGGCAGTTCCTCAGAAAACTGGGCATGATACTACTGGAGGACCCTGCTATACCACTCCTGGGCATATACCCAGAGGATCCCCTAGCATGTAATAAGGATACATGACCCACTATATTCATAACAGCCCTAATTATACTAGTCAGAAGTAGGAAAGAACCCAGATGTCCCTCAATGGAGGAATGGATGCAGAAAATGTGGAATATTTACACTATGGAATACTACACAGCTATTCAAAACAATGAATTCATGAAATTCTTAGGCAAGTGGATTGAACTGGAGAATGTCATTCTGAGTGAGGTGACCCAATCACAAAAGAACACACATGGTAACTCACTGATAAATAGATATTAACCCAGATGCACAGAACACCCAATTCACATATCAAATGATGCCAAAGAAGAAGGAAGGAGAGGTCCCTGGTCCTGGAAAGGCTCAGTGCAGCAGTATAGGGCAATATCAGGACAAGGAAGCAGTAAGGGGTTGATTGGGGTACAGAGCAAAGAAAGATGGTTTATGGGACTTTCGGGGGAGGAATCGAGGAAAGGGGAAATCATTTGAAATGTAAATAAAGAATATATCAAATAAAAAAATCGTACAACTTCAGTCAAGTTTCTCATAATCATTCTTATTTTTTGGTATGATTTTCAGGCTTTTGAAATATACCTAATGCTATCATGCATACCACCAATCAAACCTATAGAATATTGTGAATGGAAAAATGTCACAGTGTTCTGTACCTATTGAAATATACAAAATTTTAAAAATTAATAATCAATTATTTGAAATTGTCAATCATGGACTTAATATTTTTTCTTATTTTATTCTTCATATTGGTAACTTCATTTATTTCTTCACTATTCACTTAGTCGGTCTAAAGTATTGAAGTTATAACAGAACAATGATATTTATAACCTAGAGAACAATCAGCAAACTAATGATCCAAAACCACTGCCAACCAAAACTACAGGCACACTGTCAAGTACTGCTGTTTTCTTAAGTCATGTGTATTTATTCAGGAAGTAACAAGTGTATATCACTCTATCACTTATTTTTCTATTTCATTGAGTGAGAAAGATGAAAGATTATTCAGGAAAGGGACTGGTGGGCTCTGAAAATCAGGGACCTTCTCTGTCAGCTTTCATCTCCTAATATACAGTAAGATGTTAGTATAGATCACTGATGCCAGATATAAAGCTATCCTAACATTTATTAAGAAATCAGAGACATTTCATTCTCTTGCTTCATTAGAAAGCAAGATCATTGAAAGTGCCAGATCATAGTTTTAGAGAGATCATGTTGTATTTTATATCTGTATTTCTGATATCTCTCATCCTTTGCCCTAAAAGACTGATAAGTATAATGTACTGAACATTAGCCAGAAAACAGTCTCCTGGAAACTTAGAAAACAAATCATAAAACATTAACTTAATAATTATTAACATAATAATTATTACATCAAAACACTATTGAACCGTATGGCTTAGCATTTCTATATTTCAAGTGTTTCTTTTACATTGGTTCTAATTTTCAATTACAAAGTTACTTGGAAATGTTGTTAAAGTGAAGATAGATTTCATGTGTACGCTCAAGTCCTTTGTATCATATATATTTTCCTTTTTTATACATTAATTCTATCCAAAAAAGGATGTTCCGTTAAGAAATTGATTTCTAAACATGACCAGAAATTAATTTCAACACATGCCCAAACAAGATTAAAGATGACAAAGCCAGAGCCCTCTTGGAGACCTGATCTTTTCTGAAGGGAAACAAAGGAGAAGGGAAGGTGGGGAAGAGTTGGGGGAGTGGGAAACTGTGGTAGGGCTGAAATGTATGAGAGAAGTTCTTGTTTTCAATTTGAAAAACAGATGAAAGAATTAATTTTTTAAAGTGGAAAACATATAAATTTATTTGCATTAAGATGTCCCAACTATTATTTCACCATACAAAGCTTCTAGAGTGTCCAACATTAGTTTTTAGTTAAAAAACGTTTATTTCCTTATGAGTTATAAGTCTATTAAATTGCTAATCTGATCTTGATTTTACTTTGATAAGTAATATGTATGAATGAAAAATATTTTGCTTTTATTTTATATCTCCATTATTGCATAGTTCATTATTGAAGTAAAATCTATTCATTCCCTGGAATTCCTAATTATATTTTGTTACGTCTACCTTTACATTTATGATATTGTTAATTTGGTTCGTTCTCTCTCTCTCTCTCTCTCTCTCTCTCTCTCTCTCTCTCTCTCTCTCTTGTTCATTTGGATAAGGGTTTGTCTACATTGTTGATTTTCTCAAAGAAGCAATATTTTGTTACACTGGTTCATTTTATTCTTTGCTTTGTTTCTAGCTTATTGACTTCAACCCTGAGATTATTTCCTGAAAGCTCCTCATCTCAGGACGGTTTGCTTATTTTTGTTCTGGAGATATCAAATATGCTCTGATGTTGCTAGGAAAAAAATCTCACTAAGTTCTTTATGAAGGTACTTAGTTCTATGAATTTCCCCCTTAATGCTGTTTTAATTGTGTTTCAAAGTTTGGGAGTGTTGTGCATTAATTTTCATTAAATTCAAGGAAGTCTTTAATTTCTTTCTTTATCAGTTTTTTTGACCCAGAGATCATTAAAGAGAGAGTTGTTCAGTTTCTATGAGTTTCTAGGTTTTCAGTTGTTTCTGTTTTGAAGTTCAGCTTCAATCTACAAGGGGGCATTTGAATTTTTGTGTGTCTTGCTTAGTGACAGATTATATATGGTCAGTTTTGGAAAAGTTTTCATGAGGTGCTGAAAAGAATATATGTGTGTGTGTGTGTGTGTGTGTGTGTGTGTGTGTGTGTGTGTGTGTGTGTGATTGGCTAAAATGTTCTGAAGATGGCATCAGACAGAAGTTAGGTGCATTTGAGACATAATGTTTTCTATTTATTTTCTGTCTGGATGCCTTGTCATTAGTGAGTGTGGGCTGTTGAAGTGTCCCACTACTAATGTGTGTGTTTCAATGTGTGCTTTAACCTTTAGTAATGTTTCATTTAACAAGTGTAGATACCCTTGCATTTGGGACACATGTGTTCATAAATGAAACACTATCTTGGTTTTCCTTTTACAAGTATTAAGTGTACTTTGTCATTGATTTTGATTAACCTTGGTTGAATGCCTGGGGTGTATATTACATATTCGAATGGGTACACCACCTTGCACCTTGGATCCATTTTCTTGGATCACCTTTTTCCATTCCTTTGCTCTGAGGCAATATCCAGCTTTGACGTTAATACGTGTTTCTTCTGTATGACAGGATGGATCCTGTTTTGTATCCATTAATGTTGAGAGATATTAATAACCAACAATTCCTGTTAAATCACTGCTGGTGGTGGGGTGTGTGTTTCCTTCTTTTGGTTTTGCTACCTTCTGTAGGCCTAGATTTGTGGATAGATAAAAATTTGCTTAAATTTGTTTTTATCATGGAATATCTTGTTGCCCCATCCCTGGGTTCTGGCTGTCTGCTTGGTCTCTGGGGTTATTATTACTACAAGTCCTCTAGAAAAGCTGACTATGTTGTGGGCCAGAATATAGGGTCCAACAGATTTATGCTTGGCTGAAGTATAAACCCCAGAGGACAGAGTGTTTTGTAGTGCTTTAGGGAGTACTAGTAGAAAGTGTGTCATATCTCATCTGGGATCAAAGAAACAGACATGGCTTCCTGGAAAGCAGAAGTCTACTGTCAAAGCTGTGGGCCAGAATATGGGCCTAGGGAGGGAGTGCATTTTAGGGACTTTTGGGTTGGAATAGAAAGGGTTGTGTCTTACCTGGGTCCCTAGTGGCCAGGTACTCCCTTTATTTTTATTTTTGATGTCTGTTATTTTCTAATGAGAGAGAAACAAAAGGTATGACTTGAATGGATTAGAAGGTAAAGAGTCTCTAAAACAAGTATGGAGAAAGGAAACAAAATTCAGAAAATATTATATGAAAAAATGTATCAATAAAAATCAGACATACATAAAATTTGAAATTTAATAGTAAATTACAGACTCAAGAAAGTTCTAGGGATGCACTATTTATGGGAAAACAGATATGTCTATGTAAAAATAGTAGATCACAAATTCTCCTCAGAAAATGAGGAGGAGAATAAATCCTTTTTCTTTACTGTGTAAATTTATGATTTCATTTCAGACACATGAGAGCAAAAAAAAAAAAAAAAAAAAAACCAACCTCACAGGCCACTAAAATCTCAGATTGGACATAGCTATTTTTGAAATACACAGTACTAAGTTCCTAAGGCCAATTTGGTTAAAAAGAAAATAATTTTATTGTTATAATCAATAAAATAATAATGAATTTGGCAAATGTTTGCAACTACTTTATACACAAAATACTCTAAACTCTTGTAAATATATAATTGTGATAGCTTTCTAAGGGAAACATATTTGACACATAGAATGGTTCCAGTATTGTCACAGATATTTTTCTTATTTTTACTGAGAAGGAATAAAAAAATTTGTGCACTTACTGAACATTCTGAAAAGATTTTTCTGATCTGAAACTGTGTTTCCTTGAGACAGAGGAAATGATAGTGATTCTACTGAAATAGGGCCTTAATATTTCCATTACTTCTGTGCTTCTTTTCCTCAGGGTGAATGTTCCTGATTACTGACAAAGGCCTAGAAGATGTGAAGGGTGGGCAATGATGACCCCTTTCCTGATTTTTCTGGGTCATCCACTTCTATTGTAAAATAACCTTTCAAATTGGTGACCAGTAGTTTTAGTTTTATCATGCTCGTTCCATGTTTGTCTCACCACAGCTGATTTCTGTTTGATCACATGTAAGTTCCATGACCCACAATTTAACTCTTCAGGGATTTTGTTGTGAAAATCAAATTAAATCTAGTATTTCTATTTCAATGTATACTGTTTAATATGTCTAATAAAGGCATAATATATGTTTGATGAATGTAGTGATGAATTTGTTAGCTTAGCTAGATCATAAAGAATAGGTAGAATTTTGAGATCAATTAAGTGTCACAATATGACATGTCTGAGGACCCATAAAGGGTATTCAGTATAAACTACTGTGGTAGATATTTGATAGAATCAAATCACAAATGTTTGTGAATTTCACATATTTGATTAATACTATTCACTAAAAACATGAAAAGAATTAAAATAAATAGCATTGTAAAATAGTGTCATTTGAAACATGACAATATAATCCCAGCAATCAGTTAAAGGATGTACTTATACAAAGTTATTATTTCACTCAAAGAAATATATTTAAATGTCTTTAAGAAAGGAACTTATTATGCTAAGGAACTTGAATGACAAAAAGACTAGTGTCATTAAAATGGGAAGCAGAAGAAATTAGGGAAATGAAAGAGTAGGCTATGCCTGTCTGGGAGATTGAAATGTCAGATGTGCTACAAATCAAGACACAAAAACATGAGCTGGGAGTGGTGGTGCAGGCCTTTACTCCCAGAATGTGGGAGGCAGAGGCAGGCAGATCTCTGAGTTAAATGCTCACCTGTTCTACAAAGTGAGTTCCCAAACAGTCAGGCTTGCTATAGGGAAACTGTATTGAAAAAAATCAAGGTTGTGGGGAGCAGATATTAGACTGGAAATGGTGAGTTAATTGTCAAATTGGAAGGGAGATGATAAGGTGAAGGGAAGGTGGCTGGCAGGAAATAAGGGATTGGAAAGGGATATGGTCAATGAATATAATCAAACTACATGATAGAATTGAATGTCAATGTCATTGAAACCCCATCACTTTCTCTAATAAATGCATGCAGATACTCTTTTTAATGAGCTTTAGTGCACTGAGAAATTTAGAATAGGATACAGAGAACCAGGAGATGGTACAATGTAGTTTGACATCAACAATCATTGCAAGGTACTGGGAACAGGAAAGAACTGTAGGTTAAAAGAAAGAGCCCAGTTTAGGGAAGCTGCAGGAAAACACCAAAGGAGTAACAATAAATGTATGAGTTTTGCTGGCTCAAAGTCACAATAAGAGTACAACCTATACAGAGCATATGAGCCTTACGAAAAGAGGGGAGAACGAGAGGATTCAAGAATACAATATGTGTGTTAGGATGAAAAGTATAGAAACTGAAGATACAAAGTATCACTTAATCATTCTTTATAATATGACTGGGCTAACAAAACTTAAAAACTTCAATATTAGAAAGAAGGCAATATCTGAATTATAACTAGACCCTAACATTTGTCATGCCTGAACACTGCATGAAGTATAACAGTAGTCCACTGGGAAAGTGACAGTGCCGGTTTAAATGTTATTTCAAGTGTTTACCACATGCTGCAATAAGAAATATGAAGTAAGTTAATCATAATCTTCATAGGAAAGCATCCAGGGAAACCTACTTATGAAGAACAATGAACACTTTAATAAACCTGTAATACAGTCCAATAGTCAGAGAAGGGATAGTGGTTAATGTCATATGGTGGTAAGAGAGGGAAAGAAGATACACAGAGCCATGAGTTCTGGGCAGAATTCTGATACAGAGGAAGACTGGGCTGACCTGAGGGTAAAAACAAATTCTAGAATACATATGGAGAGACCGGAGTCTTGTATGTGAGGAACAAGTACTTAAACTAGTTCAAGAAGTTTATCTTGACAAGATTAGAAATGGGCCAGACTGATTTCCAGTCTGGCGGTTCCTCTGAAAACTGGGCACCTCACTTCCAGAAGATCCTGCTATACCACTCCTGGGCATATACCCAGAGGATTCCCCACCATGTAATAAGGATACATGCTCTACTATGTTCATAGCAGCCCTATTTATAATTGCCAGATGCTGGAAAGAACCCAGGTATCCCTCAACAGAAGAGTGGATGCAAAAAATGTGGTATATCTACACAATGGAGTACTATTCAGCCATTAGAAACAATGAATTCATGAAATTCTTAGGCAAATGGATGGAGCTAGAGAACATCATACTAAGTGAGGTAACCCAGACTCAAAAGGTGAATCATGGTATGCACTCACTAATAAGTGGATATTAACCTAGAAAACTGGAATACCCAAAACATAATCCACACATCAAATGAGGTACAAGAAGAAAGGAGGAGTGGCCCCTGGTTCTGGAAAGACTCAGTGAAACAGTATTCAGCAAAACCAGAACGGGGAAGTGGGAAGGGGTGGGTGGGAGGACAGGGGAAGAGAAGGGGGCTTACGGGACTTTCGGGGAGTGGGGGGGCTAGAAAAGGGAAATCATTTGAAATGTAAATAAATTATATCGAATAAAAAAAAGAAAAAAATAAGTGGGGTATGGAGCTAAACAAAGAATTTTCACATGAAGAACTTCGGAGGGCTGAGAAACACCTTAAGAAATGTTCAATAGCATTAATCATTAGGGAAATGCAAATCAAAACAACACTGAGATTTCACCTCACACCAGTCAGAATGGCTAAGGTAAAAAACTCAGGAGACAGCAGGTGTTGGCGAGGATGTGGAGAAAGAGGAACACTCCTCCACTGCTGGGGGGATTGCAAGATGGTGCAAACACTTTGGAAATCAGTCTCGCAGTTCCTCAGAAAACTGGGCATGACACTTCCTGAGGACCCTGTTATACCAGTCCTGGGCATATACCCAGAGGATTCTTCAGCATGCAATAAGGACACATGCTCAACTATGTTCATAGCAGCCCTATTTGTAGTAGCCAGAAGCTGGAAAGAACCCAGGTGGCCCTCAGCGGAGGAATGGATACAAAAAATGTGGTATATTTACACAATGGAGGACTATTCATCCATTAGAAACAATGAATTCATAAAATTCTTAGGCAAATGGATGGAGCTAGAGAACATCATACTAAGTGAGGTAACCCAGACTCAAAAGGTGAATCATGGTATGCCATTGAAACCCCATCACTTTCTCTAATAAGTGCATGCAGATACTCTTTTTAATGAGCTTTGGTGCACTGAGAAATTTAGAGTAGGATATTGACAACCACGAGATGGATACCATGTAGAAGGACATCCAGAATCACAGCAAGGTAATGGGAACAGGAAAGAACCGTAGGTTAAAAGAATAGAGGCCACTTAAGGGAAGCTTCAGGAACACACCAAAGGATTAACAATAAATGTGTGAGTTTTGCTGGCTCAAAGTCACAATAAAAAGAATACAAACTATACAGAATATTTGAGACTTACTAAGAGAGGAGGGAAAGAGTGGATTAAAGAATGCAATGTGTGTGTTAGGATAAAACTGTAGAAACTGAAGATAAAAAAGTATCATTTAATCATTCTTTATAATTTGACCAAGCTAACAAAACTTCAACATTAGAAAGAAGGTAATATCTGAGTTATGACTAGGTCCTAATCTTTGTCTTTCATGAACACTGCATGAAGTATAACCATAGTCCATGGGAAAAGAGACAGTCCAATTAAATATGTTATTTCAAGAGTTTCAGTTATTTCCCACATGCTGCAGCTAAAAAAAAAAAAAACTAAGTAGGTCAATTAGACTCTTCATAGGAAAGCAGGCAGGAAAACCTACTTATGAAGAACAATGATTATTTTAATAAACCTCTAATACAGTGCAATAGACAGAGAAGTGATAGTTGGTCAGTGTCCTATGGTAGTAAGAGAGGGATATAAGTTGCAGAGTCATGATTTCTGGGCAGAATTCAGATACAGATGAAGACTGGGTTGGTCTGAGGGTAAAACCGAATTATAGAATACATATGGAGAGACCAGAGTCTTAAATGTGAGGAACAAGTATCTAAACTATTTCAAGCAATTTATCTAGACAAGATTTGAAATGGGACAGACAGTGATAAGCTAAGAACTTTGTAGTGTTAAGAACATGACATGTTCTCTAGACAGTAGGGGTGCTTAGAAGATTCTCAGGAGAAAGACATTTATATCATGACTATTTCCAGGGAGCATATTATCTTAGCAAACATTTATTTAAACAAACATTCACATGGACATTTTTCCTTATATGTTTTTCTTCTCTCCTTTTACTTCCAGTGAGAAAAAGCTGTGCAAAAATACAGTGACAAGAAACAAAACTGAAATCTACATAAGCAATCGGATATTGGCAGAATTACCATAGCAAAAGTGGAAGGAGCTGAAGGAGGTCTCAAATTACGTGGCTTGTTACAGGCCATGGGTCTCAATTTCTAATGTCTATGCAATGGCTGATATTCATAAAAATATTAAGCTCTTTTTGTTGGATGCTGGTCATTCTATAATGTTTCTCCCTACTGCTCTCTGTCTAGAAAATATAATTTCTCTTTAAATAAAAATTTTACCATATGACCTATTAATTTTCTGAACAGATATTATATTGACATCCTCCTTAAACGTGAGGTAGACAGTGACACTCACAGGAGGCAAGTCTGTATTATAGCAATTGAGAAAGCAGAGCCAATGGCTTCCATATGGTGAATTGTTGGTTTCTGTTTTTCTTTTTCCTTGTTTTTCCCAAGTGAATTCACTTTAAGTTTGTGGACATTCTAAGTTAGAGAGCATCTAGGAAAGAAAATGTTGAAAATTTTCCAATGTCTTAAGCCAATTTACGAAACATTTGGCTTCCCTGTGTATCCTAGCTCCCGTTATTGGCAATGCCTGGCAACAATATATGATTTCTAAGAAATTAATACAGAAGTGAGCATGCCTTACCCATGCAATACTTCCTTTTATTTTTTCTCAGCAAAATGCTTTACATCTTGTGCAATAGATGCAGTATTTCCTTGAGACTCTCACCAACTTTAAATTGTTTTAATCAATATACTTATAGATTGGTCTAAACCAGAAAATTAGAAAATCATGATCAAGGAAAGAGTGAATAATATACTAGAATAACAGAGTTTCCCAGTGAAAAATAGAAAAACTACAAGCTTAAAATAAAGTTGATGCTTTGAGTAAGGTAAACTGTAGACCGCAATTGTATAAGAAGCAAAGTACATCAACCCAGGCTTGCTCAAATGAAGATCTGCAGTTTTCACAAAGAATCACACTCAATGAGATTTCTCAATAGTCTCCGAGCAAATAAGATACAATCAGTGCAATGTGTCCTAGGAGTAGGGTGATGGGTCTGAAATATGTAAACTTACGATTTGAAGGAACCTAAGAAGTACTATTCAGCCATTAGAAACAATGAATTCATGTAATTCTTAGGCAAATGGATGGAGCTAGAGAACATCATACTAAGTGAGGTAACCCAAACTCAAAAGGTGAATCATGGTATGCACTCACTAATAAGTGGATATTAACCTAGAAAACTGGAATACCCAAAACATAATCCACACATCAAATGAGGTACAAGAAGAAAGGAGGAGTGGCCCCTTGTTCTGGAAAGACTCAGTGAAGCAGTATTCGGCAAAACCAGAACGGGGAAGTGGGAAGGGTTGGGTGAGAGGACAGGGGAAGAGAAAGGGGCTTATGGGACTTTCCGGGAGTGGGGGGCTAGAAAAGGGGAAATCATTTGAAATGTAAATAAAAAATTATATCGAATAAAAAAAAAAGAATACACATGGAAAAAAAAAAGATTTGAAGGAACCCTAACTGTAACAGTGGAGGTTATATAAATTCATAAGAGGAAAATTGCAGCAAAGAGTAAAATAGACTACCACATCAAAAGACAAAGACTAGAAGAGAACCTAGATATCATTTGTACAATATTCTTAGGATATCATATTGAAATGAGAAAACTTTAGTTTAGTTCTGACAAACTGTATTAATATAAGCAGAACTAATATTCAAAACACTCTTCAGTAAAACATCACTGTACGGAAGGAAAGAAAACAGTGCAATCAATGTAATATTTCAAATGTAAATAATATAATTAATTAGAAAATGCTATATAGAAAGGAATAGATAATAGCATTTCATATGTAAGTGGGATATTTTAATTAAATTCATGAGATTGTTTAAATATAATAAAAGTGCATATCATTCAAAATATTGTTGTTAAACTGATCTATAAATATAAGCAAAATTCATAGTATTAAAAAAATTCCCCATGAAAATTTCCTGGAATAATATAGCCACAAATTCTAACTAATAAAACATATTTTTCATCAGGTAATAATTGTTTTGCTTTACCACAATATTATAAATTTTTATTTGTGTTCAGGAGAGGTTTATGAATCACAAATAGCACAAATATTATTTATCATTGTCTTAATCTTGGCACTGTTTTCTATGGTAGGGCAATTTTTACCTTTTAATAGAATTTTCTTATGTTAACGAGACTCATGACATTAGCATTTGTCACCTGTGGCAGTTCTTCAGCTCTCTCCTTTCCTATTGTTCTGCCTGGTCTTCCTCAGACTGTCTTATAGCCTCTCCTCATTTACAAAGCAGGTGATGGCAGAGCCAATGACTTCACTTCAGTTTCTTCTCTATGTTCACTTGTCTGCTGAATGTATATATCTAAGTTCATATTTACATTTACATGTTTATATAATTTGTACTAAACAATTTTTCCCACTATTCTAAAGAAAGTAGGAGATGCCATAGACACAGAACTACCATCTATCTCTCCCCTGCACTTAAGTATGTAGCTAAGAAAAGGAGCATCTCAGGAGTGTCAAAGACATTGGCAGTAAAACAGCTGATCATCAAAGCTGTTGAAGGTCACAGGTAAGAACATACTAACCTCAGGGTCATTATAAAGGAAAACCCTGTAGAATTAAACATTATGATGTGGAGGTGAAAAAGACACTTCCAATTTCACCTTTAAACTTCAGGATTTAGATGATAATCAAACTCATTCATTAGGCGTTTTGAGAAATTGCAAATATTACCCATTTTCTCAGACTAAATTTACCTTCGACTCTTGGTCTCACATTAAGGACTGAATTTAGATCAAATTGCAAACTCACTGTACCCTTACAAGCTGAAATAACCCAGTATATTGGTTGAAGGTCTTCTCCCCTTCTGTTTTGTTTGTGATTTCTTTCATGATTCATACAGTATATTTTCATATGTGTGTATTCTGATAAAGTTATATAATACACAAGGTCACATCAAATTTTAACATCTGCAAAATTCTAATTTGAAATGTTATCTGTTTTTATTCTCCTTGAATCCATATTTAAATATTATAATAGTTTAGTGTTTCACTTCTCATTGAGAAAGTATATTCAGAGCCTTATGCAACCACCTGGTTCATTATGAAAGAACTACTTATTCATTAAACTTTCTTACTTAAGCTTAATTTATTCCCCTTCATTCTTCTCTTGTTCCCTTTTAATTAAATCATTTTTAAAACAAAATACAAACACCAGCTCACCTAACTCAAATACATGTATGTGAATAGAGAAACTGAGTCTTGGTTAATACAAATGTTAATTACTATTATTTTCTGAGGCTTACCTGAAGCTGACAACTTAGTAAATTACTGGTGTTACACCTCTGACCTTCATTAATGTTTTATTCATCAGTAAAGACTGTGACAACTGCAAAGGGCACAGGGTTCCATGACAGAGACGTAGACATGTATATTTTTATTTAAGTATGAATTTCAAGCTGAATCTAATGGAAGTCGATTGGATAGTTTGATGGTGAAGTGCTTGTGCAGAAGCATGAGGACATGCACGTGATCCTCAGCTAAAGTTTAAATTGCCAGGAACAGTGGCCAAGTGTAGGGATAGAGCTGTTAGAGAAGATGAAAATAGGGTGAAGAGAAATAATAGGAAGAAGAGGAGGAACTCCAAAGTGTCTTCTCTAAATATCCATTTGGAGGTTGAAGTTTTTAGTACCAATAACACAACACACTTGTCAGATGCCATTTATTGGTACTTCCTACGTAAATTGATGCCACACTTTTACCAAAGGCCATGGAGTTGGCTCTAGATAATAAGTAAATATCAGACATATTCTGTTCCAGAAATCTTTAGAACAATCTACTTCTCTATTGCCTGATCATGAGGCTATAACCATGACATGGGGACACTGTTATATTGATATAATGCTAATGCACCATCATATACCATTCTTGCACTTCCAGGAATGATTATACAAAATAATGCTTTCATTATACTCTTCCTACCTGTGGGTCATGTTCCTCTTGGAGGATAAATGATCTTTTTGCAGGGCTCATCTAAGACTATCGGGAAACACAGATATTTATATTATCATTAATAACAGTAATAACATTAACTATTGAGTACCAATGAAATAATTTTATGGTTAGGTCGCCACAACGTGATGAACAATATTAAAGAAATACTACATTAGGAAGGTTGAACTGGTGAAGGGCAATTGGAATACTGCTTTACAGTAACAGACCTGTTAACAACATGGCTTCTTTAGTTAAGTTAGGTGATGAAAGATTTAGGGAAGAATGAATAGATAGCAAAAGAGAAAAGGAAGAAATACCATGTAACAACAAGATAAATAGACTAGAGTTTATTTTTCAAACTTAAACTGTTGGTGGCATGTTCTAAACAGTTCTAAAGTCTGTGGATTCTTTATGTGATGCCTGTGTGTGCAAATGTGTGTGTGTGTTTGTGTGTGGGGGGGGGCGCAAGCGTGCATGTGTGTGTGTGTGTGTGTGTGTGTGTGTGTGTGTGTGTGTGTGTGTGTTTTCAATGTGTGTTTCCTGTGCTTTTTCTTTGGTTCTTTTTTCTGTTCATTGGCTTGTTTTGTCCTTTTCAAGTTTTGTTGTTTAAACAGTTTTTTCTTCTCCTTGTCCTCCTCCTTCTCCTTCTTCTTTTTCTTTTCTTCTTCTCCTCCTCCTTCCTTCTTTTCTTCTTCTTCTTCTTTTTCTTCTCCTCCTTCAATTAATTGACTTATTTATATATTTTACACCCCTACTCAGTTTTCCTCTTCTTACTCTTTTCCCAGTCTCTCACCACACCTTCATTTCACCCCAATCTCCCCTCCCAAGGCTACCACATCCACTCCTTCTCAGTTTCTCTTCAGAGAAAGGCAGACCTGCTTGATCAACTGGACATGACATATCAAGTTACAGTAAGACTAAGCAACTTCACTCATATTAAAGGTAGACAAGGTTACCCAGTCAGAGGAAATGCTCCCTAAGACAGGCAACAGAGTCAGAGATAGTTCCTGCTTCCACTATTATGAGTCCCACAAGATGGTGAAGCTATACAACTGTAACATATGTGCAGAGGGCCTAGGTTAGGCCCCTGCAGGATCCCTGTTGGCTGGTTTGTATCTGTGAGTCCCTATACATCTGTTACTTGATTTTGGTGTCCTTAATCCCTCTGGCTATTACAATCCTCCTTCCCTACTCCTCCACGAGATGCCCCAAGCTCTACCTACTGTTTGGCTGTGGGTGTCTGCATCTGTTTCAGTTAGTTGCTAGCTAAAGTCTCTCTGATGTCAACTAAACTAAACAAAAGTCTATGAGAACAGAATAACATAAGAATTCATATCATTTATATTTTCCATTTATGTTTTGTTCTATTGTGGGTTGTTGGGCTGTCCACCTCTGGTTCCTGACTATCCTGGCAGTATCAGGAGTGAGCTCCCTCTCATGGTGTGTGTCTGAAGCAGGACAAGTCATTGGTTGTCATTCCCACAGTTTTCGTGCCATCTTTCAGCAACACATCTAGTAGGCTGGGCTAATTGTAGGCCAAATGTTTTGTTGCAGTATTGGTGTGCTGTCTCCTCTGGAAATTTTGCCTGGGTACAGGAGATGGCTGGTTCAGGCTCCATATGCCCCATATGCAAGTAGTTTAGCTAGGGTCACCAACATAGATACCTGTGCATTTCCATTATACTAGATTTCTAGCTCATGAAAGAGATCCCCCCACCCATACATCCAGTTGTCTCTTCCAGTCTTCTTTCCCTCCATTCTTACCACCCCTGATCCTTAATATTCCCATCACCACCTCTCTCCCTGATCCAGTCACCTTCTGCCTCTCGACGCTCAGGGTCTATTCTGTTCCACCTTCTTAGTGAGATTCATGCATATTCCCTTGAGCCCTCCTTGATAATTAGCTTCTTTCTGTCTGTTGATTGTAGCTTGACTAACTTGTACTTTATGCTACTATCGTCTTAGAAGTGAGTACATACAACATTTATCTCCCTGAGTCTGGATTTCTCATTCAGGATGTTATTTCCTAGTTCCATCCATTTGCCAGCAAATTTCTTGATGTCATTGCTTTTACCTGAATAAAACATTGTGTAAATGTACATTGTCTTCACCCATTATTCATGTGAGGGTATTCTAGTTTGTTTTTAGTTTCTGACTCTTAAGAATAAAGATGCTATGAACATAGCTGGGCAAGTGTCTTCGTGTTATAGAGAAGCATCCTTTAGGTGCATGCCCAAGATGGCAGAGCTAGCCTTAACATAGATTGATTCACTAACTTTTGATAAACAGCCATCTTGATTTCCAAGTGATTAGACTACTTTGCCTTCCTACCATCAACAGAGGAGTGTTGTTTGTTTTTCCTTCCCATCCTCACCAGCAAGAGCTGTCACTTGTGTCTTTTAGCTTAGCTGACAGGTATAAGGTGGAACTCAGAGTCATTTGAATTTGCATTTCCCTGGTAGCTAAGGGTATCAATTATTTCTTTAACTGATTCTCAGCCATGAGAGATTCCTCTTTTGAGAATTCTCTGTTTAGATTTGTATCCCATTTTTAAATTGTCTTCTTTGGTTTGTTGATGACTAGTTTCTTGAGTTCTTTATATATTTTGGAAATTATTCCTCTGTCAGGTGTGGGGTTGGAGAAGATATTTTCCCATTCGGTAGGCTGCTATTTTGTCTTTTTAACAGTTTCCTTAGGCTTACAAAAATCTTTGAGTTTCATGAAGTCTCATTTATTAATGCTGAGCTTAGTGCCTGTGCTACTGGTGTTCTGTTCAGGAACTTTTCTCTTGTGTCAATGAGTTCAAGGCTATTTCCCAGTTTCTCTTCTCTTTCTGTGTATTTTGTTTTATGTTGAGTTGTTCTATCCACATGGACTTTAATTTTGTGCAAAATGATAGATCTAGATCTATTTGAACTTTTCTTGAAGGAAACATCCAGTTAGACCATCACCATTGTTGAAGATATTTTCTGGTTTTCATGGTATATCTTTGCCTTCTTTATCAATAATAAGATGTCTATGTTTGTGTGAACTTACTTCTGGAACATTTAAGTGATTCAAAGGATCAACCTGTCTGTTTTTGCCCCAACACCATACAGATTTTAGTAATGTTTCCCTGTAGAACAATTTGCAATCAGTGATGGCAATACCTCTTGAAGTTCTCTTATTGTTCAGTATTGTGTTAGCTATCTTTTTTTTATTCCATATGAAGCTGCATAGTGTTTTTTTTCAAGATCTATAAGAATTTTGGTGGAATTTTTGTGGGGATTGTATTGAATCCCCACAAAATACAAAATTGAATATTTATTGATAAAATGGTCATATTTGGTATGTTAATCCTACCAATCTATAAGCATGTGAGATCTTTCTATCTTCTGGTGTCTTCTTCCATTTCTTTCTTCAAAGACTTGATGTCCCTGTCTTCTTCATACTCAATTAGAGTTACACCGAGATGTTTCATAGTCTTTGTAGTTATTGTGAAGAATTTTTTCTCAGGCTCTTTATCATTTGTGTAAAACTTTTTGACTTAATCTTATATCTAGTCAGTTACTGATACAGTTAGAAGTAGGAGCTCCTTGGTAGTATTTTGGGCATCACTTAAAATATACCATCATATTATCTTCAAATAGTAATACCTTGATTTCTTCCTTTTCAAATTGTATATCTTTGATCTCCTTTAGTGTTTTTATTGCTCTAACTAAAACTTAAAGTACTATATTGAATTGATATGGAAAAAATGGATAGCCTGACTTTTCTTGTCCCCGAATTTAGTGGAATTGCTTTAAGTGGAATTTAAATCTCCTTTTGATTTAATATTTGCTATTGGCTTCCTGCATAGTGATTTTATTATTTTTAGGCATGCATCTTGTATACCTGATCTTTCCAAGACTTTTATTATGGAGGTTATAGGATTTTGTCCATGGCTTTTTTCCAGCATCTAATGAGATGATCATGTCAGTATTTTTTTTCAGGTCATTTATATGTTGGATTAATTACATCAAAATATTTTCATATGTTGAGACATTCCTGCATCTCTTTGATGATATCTACTTGATGAAGGTGGATGAGGTTTTTGAGGTGTTCTATAATTCAGTTTGATAGTATTTCATTGGATGTTTTTACATCTATTTCATGAGTGAAATTGATCTGAAATTTTTGTTCTTTGTTGAGTCTCTGTGTAGTTTAGGTTTCAAAGTGACCATAACTGAATAAGATGAACTTGACAATATTTCCTATGTGCTGGTTTTGTGGAATAGCTTGTGAAGTATTGATATTAGCTCTTATTGGAAGTCTAGCAGGATTCTTCACAAAACACCATATGGCACTGCGCTTTCTTTGGTTGGTGGATGTTTAATGAATGTTTTCCTTATGAGTTATAGGTCTATCTATTTAAATTATTAATGAGATTATAATTTAACTTATCTAGTGGTATAGATGAACAATATTTTCCATTTTTTAATATTTCCAATTTTTCAGAGTTCAAGCTTACGAATTAAGTCCTAATGATTCCTTGAATTTCCTCAGTATATGTCTACCTTTCCATTTCTGATTTTGTTAATTTAGATTCTCTCTCTCTCTCTCTCTCTCTCTCTCTGTCTGTCTGTCTGTCTCTCTCTCTCTCTCTGTTCATTTAGATAAGGGTTTGTTTGTATTGTTGATTTTCTCAAAGAATAAACTCTTTTTTACAATGGTTCTTTGTTTTCTTTGCTTTGTTTCTATTTTATTGATATCAACCCTGAGATTATTTACTACAATCTACTCTTCTTAAGTCCATTTGTTTCTTTTTGTTTTAGAAATTTCATGTATCCCCTTAAGATGCTAGTATTAAATCTGACTATGTTCTGAATGAAGGTACTTAGTACTATGAACTTTACCCCTAATGCTGGTTTAATTGTGTCTCATAAGTTTGGGTATGTGTTGCATTCATTTTCATTGAATACATGGAAAACCTTAATTTCTTTCTTTATTGTTTCTTTGACCCAGAGATCATTGAAGAGAGTTCAGTTTCTATGAGTTTCTAGTTCAGTGTCTATGAGTTTCTAGGTTTTCTGCTCTTTCTGTTCTTGAAGTTCAGCTTTAATCTATGGTGGTCTGAGATGATACAGGGGTTATTACAATTTCTTGTGTCTTTTGAAGATTGCATAATGATGAATTACATGGACAGTTTTGGAGAAGTTTTCATGAGGTACTGAGAAGATATTTTTGTTTTGTTTTTTTTTTTTTGTCTTTTGGTGAAATGTTCTTAAGATGATATCTGACATTTAGGTCCATTTGAGACATAATGTCTGTTAGTTTCATTGATATCGTTTTTATTTTCTATCTAAATGCATTGTCATTGGTGAGAGTGGACTGTTAAAGTCTCCCACCATTAATGTATAGGGTTCAATGTTTGATTTAACTTTAGTAATGTTTCTTTTACAAATGTAAATGCCCTTGCACTTGGGGCATACATGTTCAGAATTGAACCATTGTTATGGTCTATTTTTCTTTGATGAGTATGAAGTGTCCTTTGCCATCGATTTTGATTAACTTTGCTTGAATGTCTGGGGTATTTTTTGATATTAGGAATAGGTACACCAGCTTGCATCTTGGATCCATATGCTTAGAACACCCTTTTCCAGTCCGTTACTCTGAGTTAATACCCAGCTTTGATGTTAATATGTGTTTCTTCTCTGTGCCAGGATAAATGCTGTTTTGTATTCATTCTGTTATTGACTCCATTGATGTTGAGAAATATTAGTAACCAATAAATCCTGTTACTTTGCTGGTGGTGGTAGGGTGTGTGTTTTCTTCTTTAGCTTTTGCTATTGTGTAATTATATGTGTCTTCTCTTTTCTGATTTGTAGTTAAACTCCTAAGACTGAAGTTTTCCTTCTAATATCTTCTGTAGGGCTGGATTTGTGGATAGATATTGCTTAAATTTGTTTTTATCATCAAATACATTGTTTGCTCATCCCTGGGTTTCTAGGTGTCTGTTTGGTCTCTGGGATTATTAGTACTGCTTGTCCTCGTGTAAAACTACGTAAGTTGTGGGCCAGAATACGGGGTCCAGTAGAAGAGGGTGCAATTTGGGGCTTTATGATTGGCTTTTAACAGATTTAGTGGGGTGGGACTAGTTTTTTATCTGGGTTCTCTAGTGCCTGTGTGGCCACTTGGAAAGCTGCTGGATGTGTGGAATTAAGTATAAACTCCAGGGGATGGGGTGTTTTGGAGGGCTTTAAGTAGTATTTGTAGGCTGTGAGTCATATCTCATCTGGGGTCCTCGAAACAGACAAGGATCCTTGGAAAGCAGAAGTCTTCTGCCAACGTCGAGGACAAGAATGCCCAGGGAAGGGAGTGTACTTTTGGGTTGGCACAGAGGGAGTAGTGTCTTACCTGGGTTCCTAATGCTAGCATGGCCTCCATTTATTTTATTTTTAATGTCTATTATTTTCTAATGAGAGAGAGCAAGAAAAGGTGTGAACTTGCATGGATTGGAAGGTAAAGAAGCTCTGAAATGAGTTTAGAAAATGGAAATAAAAATCGGAAAATATTACATGAAAAAAATCAGAAATTACATGAAAAAAATTGCAATAGAAATTATAAGTATTTAAAACTTTTTATTTTAATAGCCATAGTACAGACTTGAGAAAGTTCTGGATATATATTATCTATGAGACAGCAAAAATATCAATGAAAAAGAACAGTGGGCAACAAATGAATCTCAAAAACTCCTCAGGATATAAAGAGCAGAATTTTCCTTCTTTTTCTCTACTATTTAAATTTATTATTTTCCTTCAGACACATGAGTGCAAATAAACTCAAAGGCTATTCATTAAAATCTCAGTTGTAAGGATACATCTATTTTTGATGAACACGGTAAACTTCTAAAGCCAATTTTTTTCTAAGAAGAAATTTATTCGACTGCTTATCAATAAAATAATAATGAAATTGGCAAACATTTACAACTACTTTATGGACAAAATATTCTAAACTATTGTAGAAAATATAATTGTAATAGTTTTATGTGGGAAACACATTTGAAAGAAACTATACTTCCAGTATTATCACAGACATTTTTATTATGCACTCCCTGATTTAGAACTGTGTTTCTTGAAACAAAGAAAATGATAGTGATTCTACAGAAATGGGACCTTAATATTTCCACAACTTCATTTTTTTCTCAGGATGAATGTCCCTGCTTATTGACAAATGCCTAGATGTGAAGGTCTGGGAATGATGAGTCCTTGCCTAATATTTCTGGGTCATCCACGTCTATTGTAAAATCACCTTTTCAAGTTGATTGCCAGTGGTTTTAGTGACAGGTTTTGGGCATTATTTTGGTTTCCTTAGCATGACCTTAAAATTGACACTATGGGATAAGAGAAGGCTTTGTATTCTGGTATGTTTAAATACTCAGCCTTCTGAGCAGGCTTATCATCTGGAGGGTACAGCTCTGCTCTGCTAACTCATCAGGCTCATCCTGGGTAAAGGTAAATGTGTACCTTCTATTCTGCTCTCATGGCTACATTGTTATGTTAAAACTCATCAAATGTAAACTAGATGGTAGCATATTGATTGCTGTGAGGTTTTATTCAGAAAGAATTTAAAATATGGTGGCCCCTGACAGCACCTACATAAGTTCTAATGAGCAAACTCCAGCACTCTTCCTTATTCTTCAGGAGGGAGGTTTTCAATTTAGATAAATTGTCTACTCAAGAAAAAAAAATTATAAGGTATATTATTTCAACAACTAACTTTATATTGTTAAGATTTTAGCAACTTTTTAAAATATATAAGCACAGAAAACAGATCTTTACTTCTTCAGAACTTACATTATTAACAATGCACATCATTTTCTATATCACCTGTTTAGTCTCTTTAACACATTTCCATTTACCTGATAACTTTTCATTAAATGGTTTGATAGGAGCATCCAGTGTCGTCAATGACTCTATGTGGTAGCTGCAAAGATGAGTATTAAATCTGCCACCTATAATTTTACAGGGCTCAGTAAACATGAGGTTCCTTGTCTTTGCCTTGATCATCGCTCTCCTGGTCTCCACAATGGTTAGTGCATGGAGAAACGGTAAAGAATGTGCTTTCACCGAGTATCCAGAGTAGTTTTTTTTCCTACACTCTGAGTAATGTTTATTTATATTGAATGGAGGTTTTCCACTTTAAATGTTTTCACATGTTCATTTTATTGAATGAATCTGCATAACTTTATACATTGTTTAGAAGTCTAGGATTTGAAAACTATGAAATAAAATAAAAATGTGATAATTCTGGATCAACACAACGTTTTAATCATACATTGTTTATAAAAATGACTACTAATCACATTTTCTATGACAAAAAGCAATTCAATTCAACTCTAATAATGTAACAGAAAGCATGGAATGGACTTTATAACCCAAGTAATTCTGTATTAGGCAGTCATTGAACTACTGACTACTTATCATTATGAGTAATAAACTCAGAAGTTTCTTTCCAATTTTATTATTCTGTAAGTACGAATTAAATATCACACTGCTGCACTCTGTTTTTAGTGGTATTTTACACAAAATTGAGACAGAAGTTTCTCAGTATAAGCATATATTAGGGTACAGAAATCGGCCTTTATATAGTGCAAGGATAATCTGTGCACAGTATAAAGTAGGCATTGTGCCTGCATACTTTATAACATATGGACCAAAGTAAATAATAACTATAACAAATTATTTATAGAGAAATCTAATTATGATCCTTTCAAATATTGTTATCTTAAAATGGCAAATTTAGATAATGAAAAATGGAATGTATTAATTATTTCCTGTTTCTGTTTCTCCCCCATAGACTGCTGATAAATCTAGAAAGGTAAGATGTTCTTATTCACTGCATAACACTATAAACAGACACAACCTAAATTTGTAACACTTCTTTTTCATTTTTGCAGGGACATTCTAAGAGTAGTGAAGAAAGACATGTAAGTACTATTTTGAAAGTGTTGTACAATCACATGTGCTTTTCAAGTACCTACTTCATAGGATGATTAATACCACAAGTTGAAAATGCATGTATAGCAACAATGAAAAATGTCTTTAAAGATTTTCCTGGTTTTAGATTCAGTATAATGATGCTGACTCTCCTATGGAATAATTTAGGGAACAACTCACAATGATACTTTAAAGACTTCAATTTACTGTTAAAAGAAAATAGACTTTTTCTGGATGTATACAAGTCAGTTGTGCATCAATAAAAGATTGCAGAGAGAGTAGATCTGGCGATGAGAAAGGCAAAGAAGATAATGTATCAAGGAAATTTATTTAGAAGTCCAGTATCCTATATCCAAGATCAGCAGAGAGCTAAATTGGGTAATGTTTGCAAAGGGAGCACAGGATTTCCAGACACATCTGCCTTAGCACAGGTAAAAACATCCCAGAGAGAAGAGCCAGTTCCCCAGAAAGCATAAACTTGACTCCATCAAGGTTTTGACTCCAGCCTCAGGCCATTCTTGCCAAGTCTGCTCCTGGACTAGGACACATAGTTAACTTCATTTTGTCTTTACATCAGGGAATCTAAGAAGTCTTGGGGTAATCTGGCTAACTACCCTCATCAGTATTTACGTTCACCTAAGTAGTTGAATTTCTAATTGAACGTTCAGTTTATTGTTATTTTAAGAGAACAGAGAGGAAGCTGTGACTATTTCTCTTCATGAGGCTGTCATGTATATCCATGATCTCAATTAGACATTATTTACAGTGCTTTTGAATTCTTCCCCAAACATTTTATTGAAGGACATGTTATTATCTCTATTATAGGACATGCTAGTTTCTTCTTCCTTTTTTTCCAGTCCTTTGCTCGGAGTGACACATACCTGGGAAAACTAGCTTGTCATTTATTGATGCTTCATTAAATTGTGTCATGTCAATATGATATCTCCAAAATTACTGCTCTAATGCACAATGTACAAAATTTTAAAAGGTGCAAGAGCAGTGTGACAGAAAGAATCTTGGGATACATTATATTAATTATATTAATGGGATATTATAAAGTACAGGTATCATAGTAGACCAGGCTGACAAAGCTCAGCAATGTGTGGAGAAGCTCCATCTTATTGCAAGTCCCTTCAATGCATAGTTTGAAGGACTGATATAGTGATAGGATGGAGAAGATAGCATAATGAAGGTGTAAATACCATTTTCTAGGCTTACTTTTCATCAAGATTCTAACATGTAAATATACAGCCAAAAATAAGCCATAATCTCATTGCATTTACACTTGAGAAAATGTTAATATTTTTGTGGACAAGCTAAAATCTCATAAAGCTGTAAGAATAGTATCATGTAACTCAAATAAAAAGCTGCAGTGACTCCAGGCCATGGAATACATTAATGACAGATACATAATTTAAGTCATGTGGCCTCAAGTTTTTCTAACTCTTTGTGTTTGCAGAGACGTGGTCGCAGATGTGTGCTAACTGAAAACACGGAGGACACCAGTGCTGATCATCCACAATATGATATTCCACCAGAATATCATGCTCCTGTTGTTTTCTAACTGCAGTAAATGTCTAAATATGTGAGATGAATATAGATATGTATTTAGTTCCAAAACTTACTGAAATTATCACTTGAGAAAAGGAAAGAGAAATAACCCATTGGATCAAATCAAAGTTCAAATTGAAAAATAAATCTTTTACACTCTTCTAAAGTGTAATTACTTATTGAAATGCTTCTAAAAAATAATATGTTTTATCACAAACAAGAGGTGGGATCTGGGGAGAGCATACAAGTCTTCTCTTCTTGCCTGATGCTTTGTTCCTGATATTCCAATAATTATTCCTGAAGCTTGACTAACCTCAATCCTGTCGTATTCTACATTATACATACAATAATGTATTTAAAGTAAATATTATATTTTCTAAACACTTTATAGACTGTCTGAGGGTTTGAAATGTAAATGTTTATGAATGAAAGTTCTAGGGTTAGTGGAGTTGCCCACACTCCTGTAGAAAGCTCTTCCTGCCAAAACATAATCTTATAGGAGCTAAACATCCCTGCTGCAAATGTGGAAGAGCTTGAGAGCAGGACATTACATGCAAAGGTATAAGGCCTGAATGTGTATGTTAATATCATCCCAGTGTGATTTGTAAGACAATAACATTGAGATATCTCATCATAGCCAAATGCATGAGTAGAATGAATTCAAACTGTTAACATAGCCACAAAATAAAATGTATAAATGTTAGGAAACTAACTTTTAGAGAGTAAAGATTTTTAGGAATAATAATAAATGTTATAAATTTTATGAGCTATCTAATACCCATGTATTATAAAACTCAGGATTATTACATAGGTAAGAGAGGAGTTGCCCTTGTTTCAAGGAAGAAATATAAGCTAATTACAACTTTTAAAAATACAGTTGGGCATTTCATTAAACTTAATTATCCATTCATCATAGTTAAGTAAAATACTCAGGTATATCTACATTCATTCTGCTGGCCCTCAGGGCTTCTCTCTTGCCCCCAAACCCAATACCTGATCAGGTTCCCCTTTTCCCTTTCCTGTCTTCTCTAGCACCAAGACCCCTCCCTCTGCCCCACCCCCATGGTTGCTTTCATCTGCCTCCCATGTGGGATTGAAGCATCCTCCCTTGAGCTCTTTGGCTTGTTAACCTTGATTTCAGTGGGTTATAACCAAGCTATTCTGTACTTTCTTGGCTAATATTTACATAGTGAATACATACCATGGATGTTCTTTTGGGTCTCAGTTACCTCACTCAGCTTGATATTTTCCAGTTCCATCCATTTGCCTGGAAATCTCATGATGCCCTGTTTATAAGAGCAACCACCTCCAGGAGAAAGACAAAGCATCAAGTACAGAAATGCAGCTGACATGTAACATTCAAAAAGTCTGACTCAGAATAGTTCCTGTCTAAAAGAACAACAGGCACAAAAATGGTGAAGAGACTGAAAGAAAGGAGTTCCAGTGACAAGCCCAAATTGGAATGCATCTCAAGGGGGAGCTCCAAGGCCTAACACTATTTCTGATGCTATGGTGTGCTAATAGACAGGGGCCTAGCATGGCTGTCCTCTAAGAGACCCAATAAGCAGCTGAATGAGACAGACCCAGATCTTATACCCAACCATTGGAAGGAAGCTAGGGACCCCTGTGGTGGAATTAGGAAAAGGCTGGAAGAAGCTGAGAAGGATGGTGACCCCATAGGAAAACCAGTAGTCTCAACTAACCAGGAGACTTTGAGATCTCTCAGTCACTGAAACAGCAGCCAGGAAAGACGCATGGGCTTGTCCGAGTCCCCAGACACATATACAACAGAGGACTGCCTGACCTGGCCTCAATGGGAGAAGATGTTCCTAACCCTCTAGAGACTTGAGGCTCAATGGAGTGGGGAGGCCTGGTGGAGTGGGTCATTCTCTTGGAGACAGGGAAGGAGGAATGAGAGGAGGATCTGTCAGAGGGTGTACTGGGATGGGGATGTTGACTAGACTGTAAAATAAAGATTAACAATAATTTTTTTAAAAAAATGGTTAAAAGAGGAAAACAGTAAGAACAAAGATTAGGGGTGTAATCTTAAACTGCAGCTGTTACCAAATGTTGGCATATTAAAGAATCTACTCTCCTACTCCCCATTGTTTTTGCCCATCAGTCTACTTAAAACTTAGAACAATGTCCTTCAGAAAGAAGTCTGTAGTCCTTATCCCCAGACTTGTGAATGCTAAATGTTATTCTTGAGGCTGATCCATTGTCATTCTTCAGGTCTGCCTATGTTATCTGGAAGGTCCCAGTGTAATGCCTGAGTTTATGATATGTGGAAGGTGGAGAAGAGTCAGTTCAGGTAGGATTGACCAAGACTGAATTTGAGGACAAAAAAAAAAAAAAAGAGAGAGAGAGAGAGTCACAAATGAATGTGTGTGGTCTAGAGCAATGGAAAAACGAAAATGAAAACCCTGAATTCTTCTCCCAAACTCTCCTTGTGAGAACAGCACTGTAAACACCTGTCTTGAATCACAGGGAGACTTGGTGTTTTGTTTTTGTTTTTGTTTCTTTACTTGTGACATTCAGAACACTCAGATGATTAATAGGCTTTATTTTATGCTGCCCCATTTGTTACAGTGGCAAAAGAAACTAATACCAACTGTAACCATTTCTTCAGCACTCACAAAAGCTTTTAGTATTCTGCCTTTCTTTAGATTCACATTAAAAAAAAATAGAAAAATGTAATGGGCTCTGGTGTGCCTACTGCTCAACTTCTATGGTGATACTTTCTGTCACACTGTCTTCTTTCAATTGTTTTATATAGCTGATCTACATAAACTAAAAATAAAAACAATCTGAAATTTAAAATACACAAATATTTTTAAATCCTATTATATTACTGTAAAATTTCTCAGTGATGCTTGTAAATACCAATGATTTATCAAAGACTCAAATTTGATTCAAAGTCCTCTTACTAAGTGAGTTGATAATTACTTCCCTTAAGAAGATCTCAAATTCTCACCTCAGCTCTGGGAGGCCATTAAAAACCTGGCTGTCACCTGAAGGGATACATGGTTTAGAGAATATATGTTGCTAGGGACCTTGTGGAGAGTGGGACATTCCTCAGCATGAAGATGAGTGTCTGAGTGTCCTTACTGACAGGGCTGCCATAGAGGAAATAAGGAGGGAGGAGGAGTCATATGATGGATAGAGGAATCTTGCAGAGAACTAGCAAACAGGCATTTCTGCTGCTTGGACTCACTAGCAACCAGGTGCATCTTTAATTTACAGGTTCCCCAGAACAAAGACAGACTGATAATTATACAAGTGATACAGAATATGTGTTTAATGTTTCATGACAGGTACAAGGTTGCATGTTTTATGCCAGTTAAAGGAATGCAAACAGAACAGATTGTTCTTATTATTGTTGCTGTATAACCCAAATTGAAAGAACATAGAGAATGTAAGCTGCAAAGCAGAGACATATAATATATGACAGCCTGCTGCCTTAATGTTGTCTCTGCTTGTTGTTTTAAAGCACTCCACACAAATAAAAATTTATCTGAACTGTTTTTTATGAATAGTAAAGATTAACACCTAAGTTCTTTTACTATATGTTTAATCATCTATCTTATTACTTTGGTCAGTCTATCTTATTTATTGAATTCTCTTCAGCCAGGGGTGTACCCTGTAACTATTTTCTTGTAACCTGTTCTCCTTGCTAGTGAGAGTTTGTTGTTGTCTCTGTTTACCTCGCACCGGTTATGCCACTTGAGTTTGCTCACACCAGATACCCCAGGAAGACTGCTGGAGTAGTGGCCTCACCTAACTATATGTTCATCTGTTCTTAATGACTTGCAGGACATAAGGAAATCTTATAAATTGTGGCCAAACTGAGTTAATTTAGCATTTTCCTGTAAAGACACAGAAATGAATTTCTCAACAAAAGACATAGAATGAATCATTTTGCAGAAAGTCCCCAGGAATGCAATTCACAGAGAACAAGCCCAAAAAATTAGAGATAGAAAGACAGAGAGTGTAGCAATCCCCTCAGCTTTGCTGGAAACATGTCCAGCAGCTGAGCTGGCTTTAGGACTCTCACTGTTTCCAGAGGATATGGCTGTGCCAATACATGTAATCTAGATAAAGTAACACTGTAGGGAGTAATGGCACATAAATATATAATTTCTCAAAATATAATACCTGAAAGTTCCCCAGAAATTATGATGATAAAGGATGATTAAAATAGAAAACATATCCACAATTCAACTCACAGTCCATATGAAGCTTATAAAGAAGGAATACCGAAGTATGATGCGTTAATCCTACTTACAAGGGGGAACAAAATGATCAATAGGGGTGGAGAAAGGGAGGGACCTTGAAGGGAGAGAGGAAGAGGAGGAAAAGGGGGTGACATGTGGGAGGAGGTGGAGGTGGGAGGGAGCAAGAATTGCAGAGGGTCAGGAAATTGATCAGAGCTGTGTAGCAGTGGGGAATGGGGAAGTGGAGGGTAGTCACTAAAAAGCCCCAGATGCTAGAGAAGCAATAGGTTCCCAGGACCCAGCAGGATGACATTACCAGAGATACCAACAAAGGGGAGAGAGAACCTGTAGAGAATATATCCAGTGGATAAGCACTGCCCATGGTTGAGGGACGGTGCCACCCACCCATCTCAAATATTTTAACCCAGAATTATTCCTGACTAAAGGAAATGAAGAAATGAGGATTGGATCAGAGACTGAAGGAAAGGCCATCCAGAGACTGTCCCACAGAGGAATCCATCCGAAGTGCAGATACCAAACCCAGACACAATTGCTGATGCCAAGATGAGCTTTGCTACAGGTGTCTGCTGTAGGGGTCTCCCAAGAGGCTCTGCCAGAGCCTAAGTAATACAGATGCAGATGTTTGCAGCCAGCACATGGGACTGAGCATGGAGACCCCAAAAAAGGAGTTGAAGGGGATTGCAACCCCATAAGAAGAGCAACAATATCAACCAACTTGACCCATAAGAGTTCCTAGGGACTAAAGGAACAACCAAAGAGTAACCTTGGCTCCAGCTGCATATGCAGAAGAGGATTGCCTTATCTGGAGTCAATGGGAAGAGAGGTCCTTGCTCCTATGGAGACTCGATGCTCCAGTATAGGGGGATGCTAGGGCAGTGAGGCTGAAGTGGGGGAGTGGGGGAGCACACCCAGAGAGGCATGGGAAGGGAGGATGGGATATGGGGTTTGTGGGGGGGGGGGTAGAAAAACTGAGAAGGAGGATTAACATTGGAAAAGTACATAAATAAAATAACAGTAATGATTCTCATAGAAATACATTTCATTTCACACACACACAAAAAAAATATCAAGTACATTCTCTTCTATATTATCTTCTTATCTGTCATTTAGACATGGAAATGAAAACTGACACATTTGTTCTTTCAATCACTTCATTTTTCTTTATTGAACTAAGGAACATTTGACCAGACTTGAAGTCAGTTATTTCCAATGTAATGTCATGTTTCATATACTAGTGACCTTATGAGGTAGATTGTTCAGTTCTTTACTAAATCATTCTTGTGTTCCATTATTACTTGGCCAAGTACTCTGAAGGAGAACTTCTGGAAAGAGTGTGTGTCTGCAGATAATGATTAGTTGATTAGAATTTCAGTGCTATGCTGAAGGTGGAATGGTACAAATCCAGGGATAACTCTCTTATCTCTGGCTAGCTCTAGGCCCCAGTACATCCATTTCTATCTCACCTCTGTGTTATAACTAATATGACTAAAAGCCACAAACCTGTAAGAATACACACATTTAGAAACTAGCTTCTACTAACCCAAAAGTTCAGGAAGCATCTTGGGCCTAATAAAAAGCTTTCTATCACCATATCCACCACTCTAATGTATGCAGTATTGTGTTTGAAACTAGCCTTATTCTTTTTTCTGTTCTGTAAAACCATAAAACTTCATGATACTACTTCCACATTTTAATAGGTCATTTGGAATTACATAAATTATATTTTTCTGGGGACACTGAAAGTGTTTTATGGTGACACCATATTTATCTAGACTCTGGGTGGGTCAATGAATATCTTAAAATAACACAATGCAACAGTCCTCATGCAAGAAATCTATTGGGGAGGGTGGAAACCACTATGGCTGCCTCTGAGAGGGGACAAAGATGGATACTAGCCAGAACTGATGGTGAGCTTTAAATAGAGGGAGGTGGGTATGGAACATGGGCATGGGGAAAAGGCAGTGATAGTGGAGATGGGGTGTAAAGGTTGTATGGGCTTTAGTGATGACAGACAAGTGAGGAGTGAGTCTGGATGGGATGGGAAGAGCACCTGTTTCTGGAATGTGAGCAGTTTTTTTTTTCTTTCTTTCTTTTTTTCTTTATTTATTTTCTATATTTTTTGTTTACATTCTGAAAGCTTTCCCCTTTCCCAGCTCCCCCCCCAATATGTCCCATAAGTCCTCTTCTCTCCATCCATTCTCCTATCTTTCCCCCTTCCTTTTCTGTGTCCTGGTACTCCTCTACAATGTTGAATCAAGCCTTTCCAGGATTAGGGCCCTCTTCTTCCTTCTTCATGGGAATCATTTGATATGCTAATTGTATCTTCAGTATTCAGAACTTCAGGGCTAATTAATATCCACTTATCAATGATTGCATTCCATGTGTATTCTTTTGTGATTGTGTTACCTCGCTTAGGATGATATTTTACAGTTCCATCATTTGCCTAAAAAATTCATGGTTTTAGAATGGGAACATTGACTCTGTGTGCATATAAATAACACCCTCCCCATTTCACAAGTACTCAATTTAAGCAATTACTTCAGCAGTAACACTGCACTTAAATTTGTGAACAATGCAGTAAAACTGGATACTTGGAGTGAGACCATATGCATTTTACACTATTAAATAAGTATTAGAATTTGGGAGTCTGGTACAAAATTGACAAGGAGTAGCCATATAATTGATAATTTTATAAGGTTGATTTGATTTTTTCGGAGGTACTTAGGAACGTGTGCATATATATGATATGAATTTTAGAAAAACTACATGAAAATTGTTGGGGAAGCTAAAGGGAATCAAAAAACGATGCATTTATATTATCATTAAGAGATAACTACATTATACATATATATAATAACATACTAAAAATGAGATATTGTACATAGCACCAGATGAACAATATCTGAGGTTGCTCTTCTATATACAAGAATCCATATAAACAAATGTAAATTCTTTGTTTAGCTCTTAATAGTGTTATTTGGCTCTCTGGAGTATTCCTTCTTGAATTCTTTGTATATTTTGGATATAAGCCCTCTTTCGGATGTGGGCTTGGTAAAGATATTTTCCCAATTTGTTGGTTGCCATTTTGTCCTTTTGACAATGTCCTTTGCCTTACAGAAACTTTGCAATTTTATGAGGTCCCATTCGTCAATGTTTGATCCTAGAGCATAAGTTATTGGTGTTCTGTTCAGGAAATTTCCCCCTGTGCCCATTGCTCAAGGCTCTTCCCCAGTTTCTTTTATATTAGTTTCAGTATGTCTGGTTTTATGTGGAGGTCCTTGATCCACTTGGAGGTGAGCTTAGTACAAGGAGATAAGAATGGATCGATTTGCATTCCTTTATATGATGACTCCAGTTGAACCAGTACCATTTGTTGAAAAAACTCCATAGAGCCAAACAACCCTATTAAAAATGGGGGGGGTACTGAGCTAAACAAAGTATTTTCACCTGAGGAATATCAAATGTTTGAAAAGCACCTAAAGAAATGTTCAACATCCTTAGTCATCAGTGAAATGCAAATCAAAACAACCCTGAGTTTTCACCTCACACTAGTCAGAATGGCTAAGATCTAAAACTCAGGAGAAAACAGGTGCTGAAAAGGATGTGGAGAAAGAGGAACACTCCTCCACTCCTGGTGAGGTTGCAAGCAGGTATAACCACTCTGGAAATTAGTCTGGCAGTTCCTCAGAAAACTGGGCATGATACTACTGGAGGACCCTGCTATACCACTCCTGGGCATATACCCAGAGGATTCCCTAGCATGTAATAAGGATACATGAGCCACTATATTCATAACAGCCCTAATTATACTAGTCAGAAGTAGGAAAGAACCCAGATGTCCCTCAGTGGAGGAATGGATACAGAAAATGTGGAATATTTACACTATGGAATACTACACAGCTATTCAAAACAATGAATTCATGAAATTCTTAGGCAAGTGGATTGAACTGGAGAATGTCATTCTGAGTGAGGTGACCCAATCACAAAAGAACACACATGGTAACTCACTGATAAGTGGATATTAACCCAGATGCACAGAACACCCAAGAAACAATCCACATATCAAATGATGCCAAAGAAGAAGGAAGGAGAGGTCCCTGCTCCTGGAAAGGCTCAGTGTAGCAGTATAGGGCAATACCAGGACAAGGAAGCAGTAAGGGTTTGATTGGGGTACAGAGCAAAGAAAGATGGTTTATGGGACTTTCGGGGGAGGAATCGAGGAAAGGGGAAATCATTTGAAATGTAAATAAAGAATATATCAAATAAAAAAATCATAAAACTTCAGTCAAGTTTCTCATAATCATTCTTATTTTTTGGTATGATTTTCAGGCTTTTGAAATGTACCTAATGCTATCATGCATACCACCAATCAAACCTATAGAATATTGTGAATGGAAAAATGTCACAGTGTTCTGTACCTATTGAAATATACAAAATTTTAAAAGTTAATAATCAATTATTTGAAATTGTCAATCATGGCCTTAATATTTTTTCTTATTTTATTCTTCATATCGGTAACTTCATTTATTTCTTCACTATTCACTTAGTCGGTCTAAAGTATTGAAGTTATAACAGAGCAATGATATTTATAACCTAGAGAACAATCAGCAAACTAATGATCCAAAACCACTACCAACCAAAACTACAGGCACACTGTCAAGTACTGCTGTTTTCTTAAGTCATGTGTATTTATTCAGGAAGTAACAAGTGTATATCACTCTAGCACTTCTTTTTCTATTTCATTGAGTGAGAAAGATGAAAGATTATTCAGGAAAGGGACTGGTGGGCTCTGAAAAGCAATGACCTTCTCTGTCAGCTTTCATCTCCTAATATACAGTAAGATGTTAGTATAGATCACTGATGTCAGATATAAAGGTATCCTGACATTTATTAAGAAATCAGAGACATTTCATTCTCTTGCTTCATTAGAAAGCAAGATCATTGAAAGTGCCAGATCATAGTTTTAGAGAGATCATGTTTTATTTTATATCTGTATTTCTGATATCTCTCATCCTTTGCCCTAAAACATTGATAAGTATAATGTACTGAACATTAGCTAGAAAACAGTCTCCTGGAAACTTAGAAAACAAATCACAAAACATTAACTTAATAATTATTACATCAAAACACTAGGCATTGTATTGTACCGCATGGCTTAGCATTTCTATATTTCAAGTGTTTCTTTTACATTGGTTCTAATTTTCAATTACAAAGTTACTTGGAAATGTTGTTAAAGTGAAATAGATTTCATGTGTACTCTCAATTTCTTTGTATCATGTATATTTTCCCTTTTTATACATTAATTCTATCCAAAAAAGGACTCTCCATTAAGAAATTGATTTCTAAACATGACCAGAAATTGATTTCTAAACATGCCCAAACAAGATTAAAGACAACAAAGCAAGAGCCCTCTTGGAGACCTGATCTTTTCTGAAAGGAAACAGAGGAGAAGGGAAGGTGGGGAAGAGTCGGGGGAGTGGGGGAGTGGGAAACTGTGGTAGGGCTGAAATGTATGAGAGAAGTTCTTGTTTTCAATTTGAAAAATAGATGAAAGAATTAATTTTTTTAAAGTGGAAAACATATAAATTTATTTGCATTAAGACATCCCAACTATTATTTCACCATACAAAGCTTCTAGAGTGTCCAATATTATTTTTTAGTCAAAAAATGTCTATTTACTTATGAGTTATATGTCTATTAAATTTTTAATCTGATCTTGATTTAACTTTGATAAGTAATATGTATGAATGAAAAATATTTTGCATTTATTTTATATCTACAATTTTGCATTTTATTTTTGAAGTAAAACCTATTCATTCCCTGGAATTCCTAATTACATTTTGCTATGTCTACCTTTTCATTTATGATTTTGTTAATTTGGGTCTCTCTCTCTCTCTCTCTCTCTCTCTCTCTCTCTCTCTCTCTCTCTCTCTCTCTCTCTCTCTCTCTTCATTTGGATAAGGGTTTGTCTACATTGTTGATTTTCTCAAAGAAGCAACATCATGTTACAGTGGTTCATTTTATTCTTTGCTTTGTTTCTTCTATCTTATTGACTTCAACCCTGAGATTATTTCTTGCAAGCTCCTCATCTCAGGACGGTTTGCTTATTTTTGTTCTAGAGATATCAAGTATGCTCTGATGTTGCTAGGGAAAAAAAATCTCACTAAGTTCTTTATGAAGGTACTTAGTTCTATGAACTTCCCTTTAATGCTGTTTAATTGTGTTTCAAAGTTTGGGAGTGTTGTGCATTAATTTTCATTAAATTCAGGAAGTCTTTAATTTCTTTCTTTATCGTTTTTTTTGACCCAGAGATCATTAAAGAGAGAGTTGTTCAGTTTCTATGAGTTTCTAGGCTTTCAGTTGTTTCTATTTTGAAGTTCAGCTTTAATCTACAAGGTGGCATTTGAATTTTTGTGTGTCTTTCTTAGTGACAGATTATATATGGTCAGTTTTGGAGAAGTTTTCATGAGGTGCTGAGAAGAATATATATATATATATATATATATATGTGTGTGTGTGTGCGTGTGTGTGTGTGTGTGTGTGTGTGTGTGTGTGTGTGTGTGTGTGTTTGGCTGAAATGTTTTGAAGACTGCATCTGACAGAAGTTAGGTCCATTTGAGACATAATGTCTGTAGGTCCCATTGTTTTCTATTTATTTTCTGTCTGGATGCCTTGTCATTAGTGAGTGTGGGCTGTTGAAGTCTACCACTACTAATGTGTGTGTTTCAATGTGTGATTTAACCTTTAGTAATGTTTCATTTAACAAGTGTAGATACCCTTGCATTTGGGACACATGTGTTCATAATTGAAACACTATCTTGGTTTTCCTTGTATAAGTATTAAGTGTCCTTTGTCATTGATTTTGATTAACCTTGGTTGAATGCCTGTAGTGTATATTACATATTCGAATGGGTACACCACCTTGCACCTTGGACCCATTTGCTTGGATCACCTTTTTCCATCCCTTTGCTCTGAGGCAATATCCAGCTTTGATGTTAATATGTGTTTCTTCTGTATAACAGGATGGATCCTGTTTTGTATCCATTAATGTTGAGAGATATTAATAACCAACAATTCCTGTTAAATTACTGCTAGTGGTGAGGTGTGTGTTTCCTTCTTTTGGTTTTGCTACCTTCTGTAGGCCTACATTTGTGGATAGATAAAAATTTCCTTAAATTTGTTTTTATCATGGAATATCTTGTTTCCCCATCCCTGGGTTCTGGCTGTATGCTTGGTCTCTGGGGTTATTAGTACTACAAGGTCGCTAGAAAAGCTACCTATGTTGTGGGCCAGAATATGGGGTCCAACAGATTTATGGTTGGCTGAAGTATAAACCCCAAAAGACAGAGTGTTTTGTAGTGCTTTAGGGAGTACTAGTGGAAAGTGTGTCATATCTCATATGGGATCAAAGAAACAGCAGAGATGGCTTCCTGGAAAGAAGAAGTCTTCTGTCAAATCTGTGGACCAGAATATGGGCCTAGGGAGGGAGTGCATTTTAGGAACTTTTGGATTGGAATAGAAAGGGTTATGTCTCACCTGGGTCCCTAGTAGCCAGGTACTCCCTTTATTTTTATTTTTGATGTCTGTTATTTTCTAATGAGAGAGAAAGAAAAGGTATGAACTTGAACAGATTAGAAGGTAAAGAGTCTCTGAAACAAGTTTGGAGAAAGGAAACAAAACTCAGAAAATATTATATGAAAAATTTATAAATAAAAATCAGACATACATAAAATTTTAAATTTAATAGTAGATTACAGACTCAAGAAAGTTCTAGGGATGCACTATTTATGGGAAAACAAATATGTCTATCTAAAAGAACAGTGGGCAAATAGTAGATCACAAATTCTCCTCGGAAAATGAGGAGCAGAATAAATCCTTCTTTTTCTTTACTGTGTAAATTTATGGTTTCATTTGAGACACATGAGAGAAAAAAAAAAACACAACCTCACAGGCCATTCATTAAAATCCCAGTTTGGACATAGCTATTTTTGATATACACAATACTAAGTTCCTAAGGCCAGGTTGGTTAAGAAGAAAATAATTTTATTGTTATAATCAATAAAATAATAATGAATTTGGCAAATGTTTGCAACTACTTTATACACAAAATACTCTAAACTCTTGTAAATATATAATTGTGATAGCTTTCTAAGGGAAACTTATTTGACACATAGAATGGTTCCAGTATTGTCACAGACATTTTTCTTATTTTTACTGAGAAGGAATAAAAAATTTTATGAATTACTGAACATTCTGAAAAGATTTTTCTGATCTGAAACTGTGTTTCCTTGAGACAGAGGAAATGATAGTGATTCTACTGAAATAGGGCCTTAATATTTCCATTACTTCTGTGCTTCTTTTCCTCAGGGTGAATGTCCCTGATTACTGACAAAGGCCTAGAAGATGTGAAGGGTGGGCAATGATGACCCCTTTCCTGATTTTTCTGGGTCATCCACTTCTATTGTAAAATAACCTTTCAAATTGGGGACCAGTAGTTTTAGTTTTATCATGCTCATTCCATGTTTGTCTCACCACAGCTGATTTCTATTTGGTCACATGTAAGTTCCATGACCCACAATTTAACTCTTCTAGGATTTTGTTGTGAAAATCAAATTTAAATATAGTATTTCTATTTCAATGTATACAGTCTAATATATATAATAAAGGTATAATATATGTTTGATGAATGTAGTGATGAGTTTGTTAGTTTAGCTAGATCATAAAGAATAAGTAGAATTTTGAGATCAATTAAGTGTCACAATATGACATCTCTGAGGACCCATAAAGGATATTCAGTATAAACTACTGTGGTAGATATTTGATAGAATCAAATCACAAATGTTTGTGAATTTCACATATTTGATTAATACTATTCACTAAAAACATGAAAAGAATTAAAATAAATAGCATTGTTAAAATAGTGTCATTTGAAACATGACAATATAAGCCCAGCGATCAGTTAAAGGATGTACTTATACAAAGGTGTTATTTCACTCAAAGAAATATATTTAAATGACTTTAAGAAGGGAGATTATTATGCTAAGGAACTTGAATGACAAAAAGACTGGTGTCATTAAAATGGGAAGTTGAAGAAATTAGGGAAATGTCAGATGTGCTACAAATCAAGACACAAAAGCATGAGCTGGGCGTAGTGGTGCAGGCCTTTACTCCCAGAATGTGGGAGGCAGAGGCAGGCAGATCTCTGAGTTAAATGTTCACCTGTTCTACAAAGTGAGTTCCCAAACAGTCAGATTTGCTATAGGGAAACTGTATTGAAAAAAATCAAGGTGGTGGAGAGCAGATATTAGACTGGAAATGGTGAGTTAATTGTCAAATTGGAAAGGAGATGATAAGGTGAAGGGAAGGTGGCTGGCAGGAAATAAGGGATTGGAAAGGGATATGGCCAATGAATATGATCAAAATACATGATATAATTGAATGCCAATGCCATTGAAACCCCATCACTTTCTCTAATAAATGCATGCAGATACTCTTTTTAATGAGCTTTAGTGCACTGAGAAATTTAGAATAGGATACAGAGAACCAGGAGATGGTACAATGTAGTTTGACATCGACAATCATTGCAAGGTACTGGGAACAGGAAAGAACTGTAGGTTAAAAGAAAGAGACCAGTTTAGGGAAGCTGCAGGCAAACACCAAAGGAGTAACAATAAATGTACGAGTTTTGCGGGCTCAAAGTCACAATAAGAGTACAACCTATACAGAGCATATGAGCCTTACGAAAAGAGGGGAGAACGAGAGGATTCAAGAATACAATATGAGTGTTAGGTTGAAAAGTATAGAAACTGAAGATACAAAGTATCACTTAATCATTCTTTATAATATGACTAAGCTAACAAAACTTAAGAAGTTCAATATTAGAAAGAAGGCAATATCTGAATTATGACTAGACCCTAACATTTGTCATGCCTGAACACTGCATGAAGTATAACAGTACTGGGAAAGTGACAGTGCCGGTTTAAATGTTATTTCAAGTGTTTCCCACATGCTGCAATAAGAAATATGAAGTAGGTTAATCATAATCTTCATAGGAAAGCACTTAGAAAAACCTACTTATGAAAAACAATGAACATTTTAATAAACCTGTAATACAGTTTTATTAAACCTGTAATACAGTCCAGTAGACAGAGAAGGGATATTTGGTTAATGTAATATAGTGGTAAGAGAGGGAAAGGAGATTCACAGAGCTGTGAGTTCTGGACAGAATTCTAATACAGAGGAAGACTGGGTTGACCTGAGGGTAAAAACAAATTCTAGAATACATATGGAGAAACCAGAGTCTTGGATGTGAGGAACAACTACTTAAACTAGTTCAAGAAGTTTATCTAGACAAGATTAGAAATGGGCCAGACAGCGATAAGCTAAAAATGATGTAGTCTTAAGGAAAATGGCATGTTGTGTAGAACATATGCACAGTAGTTTATCAGGAGAAAGACATTTTTATCATGACTATTTCAAGAGAACATATTATCTTAGCAAAAATTTATTAAAACCAATTTTCACATGCACATTTTTCTTTTTTTGATTTTCCTTCTCTCTCTCTCTCTCTCCCTCTCTCTCTCTCTCTCTCTCTCTCTCTCTCTCTCTCTCTCTCTCTCTCTCTCTCTCTCTTTCTCTTTTACTCTTTAATTCCACTAAGAAAAAGCTTTACAAGCAGAGAGTGACAAGGAACAAAATGGAAATATACATAAGCAATAGGATGTTGGCAGAATTACCATAGCAAAAGCTGAAGGAGCTGAAGGATGTCTCAATGTACTTGTTTTGTAGAGTTACAAATGAAGTGTGTCACATGCCAATGTGTACACAATGACTGTAAGTTATAATTTCTCTTTAAATAACAACTTTACCATATGACCTATTGACAATCTTTTTCTGAGCAGATATTAAGTTAATATATTTAATATGTGGTAGACAGTGACATTCACAGTAGTCAAATCTGTGTTACAGTAATTGAGAAAGCATAGCCCGTGGCTTCTACATGTTGATTTGTTGGTTTGCGTTTTTCTTTTCCTTTTTTGTCCAATTGAATTCACGTTAAGTTTGTGGACATTCTACTTCAGAGAGAATCTAGGAAAAAATGTTGAAAAATTTCCAGTATCTTAAGCCAATTTACGAAACATTTGGCAGTCCTGTGTATCTTAGCTCTCATTATTGGCAATGCCAGGTAACAATATATGACTTCTAAGAAAATAAATACAGAAGTGAACAAGCCTTTCCCATTCAATATTTCCTTTTACTTTTCTCAGCAAAATGTTTTATATCTTGTGCAATTGATGCAGTATTTCCTTGAGACTCTCTCGACAACTTTAAATTGTTTTAATCACTACACTTATAGATGGTCTAAGCCAGAAAATAAGAAAATCATGATCAAGGAAAGAGTGAATAATATACTAGAGCAACAGAGTTTCCCAGTGAAGAATAGAATAGCTACAAGCTTAAAATAAAGTTGATGTTTTGAGTAAGGTAAACTGTAGACCACAAGTGTATAAGAAGCAAAGTCCAGCAACCCAGGCTTGCTCAACTGAAGATCTGCAGTTTTCACAAAGAATCACACTCAATGAGATTTCTCAATAACCTCGGGGAAAATAAGATACAATCAGTGCAATGTGTCCTAGGAGTTGGATGATGGGTCTGAAATATGCAAACTTAAGTTTTGAGTGAACCCTAAGTGTAAAAGTGGAAGTCATATAAATGCATGAAAAGAGAATTGGAGAACAAAGAGTAAAGCAGACTACCACTCAGAAAGACAAAGTTTAGAAGAGAACCTAGATGCCATTTGTATGATGTTCTCAAGATATCATATTGGAATGAGAAAACTTTAGATCTCACAAATTGTATATAAACAGAGCTATTATCCAAAACACTCTTGAGTAAAACATCAGTGTAGGTAAGGAAAGAAAGCAGTCCAGTCAATATAATATTTCAAATGTAAATAATGTTATTAACTAAAAATGCTATGTAGAAAGGAGTAGATAATAGCATTTCATATGTAAGTGGGACATTTTAATTCAATTTATGAGATTATTTAGATATAATCAAATTGCATATTGTTCAAAATATTGTTGCTAAATTGAACTATAAATATAAGAAAAAGTCATAGTACTAAAAATTCTATATTCCCCATGCAAACTTCCTGATATAATAAAGCTACAAATAATAACTAATAAAACATATTTTTCATCAGGTAATAATTGTTTTTACTTTACCAAAGAACAATAAATTGTCATTTGTGTTCAAGAAAGGTTTTTGAATCACAGCCCAAATGTAATTTATGTTTGTCTATCTTGGCACTTAGGGTTCACTCAGATCTTAAGTTTGCGTATTTCAGACCCATCATCCACATCATAGGACACATTGCACCGATTGTATCTTATTTTCCTCAAGGCTCTTAAGAAATCTCATTGAGTGTGATTCTTTGTGAAAACTTCAGATCTTTCGTTGAGCAAGCCTCGTTTGCTATACTTTGCTTCTTATACAATTGTGGTCTATAGTGTACCTGTAAGGTCTACAGTTTGCCTGTGGTAGGCAACTTTTACCTTTTAATAGAAATTTCTTAAGTTAATGAGACTCATGTTATCAATATCTGTCATGACAGGTCTTCAGTCTCTCTCCTTTCCTATTGTTCTGCCTGGTCTTTCTCAGGCTGTCTTATATCCTCTCATTTACAAAGCAGGCGATGACAGAGTCATCTCTACTGATTTCACTTCAGTTTCTTCTCTATGTTCACTTGTCTGCTGAATGTATGTATCTAAGTTCATATTTACATTTATTTATTTGTCTATTTTGTACTTATCATTTTTCCCACTATTCTAAAGAAAGTAGGAGTTGCCATAGATTATACACAGAGCTACCATCTCTCCCCTGTAGTTAAGTATGTTACTCAGAAAAGGAGCATCTCAGGAGTGTGACAGACGTGGCAGTAAGTAGCTGCCCATGAAAGCTGCTGAAGGTGACAGGTAAGAACACACTGACCTCAGGGTCATTATAAAGGAAAGCCCTGTAGAATTGCACTTTGTGATGTGGAGGTGAAAAAGACACTTCCCATTTCATCTTTAAACATCTGGCTTTACACGATAATCAAACTCATCTATTTGGCATTTGAAGAAATTAAAGTTACTCATTTTCTCCTACTATATTCTCCCCCCACTCTTGGTCTCACATTAAGGATTATATTTAGATCAAATTGCCCACTCACTGTTTTTCACAAGGTGAAATAACCCAGCATATCGGCTGAAGGTATTTTCCCCTTCTGCATTGTTTGTGATTTCTTTCATGATTCACACAGTATATTTTCATACATGTGTATTCTGATAAAGTTATATAATACAAAAGCTAACATCAAAATTTAACATCTGTGAAATTCTAATTTGAAATGTCATTTGTCCCTAATGTCCTTTAAGCCATATGCAAATATTATAATAGCTTGGTGCTTCACTTCTCATTGCAAAGGATATTCATGACCTTATGAAACCACCTGGTTTATAATGAAGTAATTACTTATAATCATTAAGCTTTCTTTCTAGAAATTCCTTCCCCTTCATTCTTCTATTGTTCCCTTTTAAATAAATCATTTTAAAATAAAAAACAAATACCAGCTGACCTAACATGTACATGAATAGAAGAGCCAAGCTTTGGTTAAAACAAATGTTCATTACTATTATTTTGTAAGTTTTATCTGAACCCAACAACTTAGTAACTCACTGATATTGCACCTCAGACATACATTAATATTTGATTTGTCAGTAAAGACAGTGACAACTGCAAAGAGCACAGGGTTCACTGACAGAGAGGTAGACATGTGTATTTTTATTGAAGTCTGAATATCAAGCTGAATCTAATGGAAGTCGATGAGACAGTCTGATGGTGAAGTGCTCGTATAGAAGGATGACGACTTGCACACAATCATCAGCTCCAGTGTAAACAGCCAGGAATAGTGGTGAAGTGCAGGGGTAGATCTGGTAGGGAAGAAGAAAATAGGATGAAGAGAAAAAAATAGGAAGTAGAGGAGGAACACCAACCAGTGTCTTCTTTAAATGTCCATTTGGAGGTTGCAGCTTCCAGTGCCAATAGCAGGGTACACTTGCCAGATGCCATTTATTGGTGCTTCCTTTGTAAATTAATGCCACATTTACCAAAGGCCACAGTGTTGGCTGTAGGTAATAAGTAAATATCAGACATATTCTGTTCCACAAATCTTTAGAACAATCTATTTCTCTATTTCCTTATCATGAGGCTATAATCATGACATGGGGACACTGTTGTACTGATAGCCTGCTAATGCACCATCATATTCCATTCTTGCACTTCCGAAAATGGTCATACAAAATAATGCTTTCATTATACTCTTCCTACTTGTGGGTCACGATCCTCTTGGAGGATAAGCAATCTTTCTGCAGGACTCAACTAAGAAAAACCATCAGGAAACACAGATATTTGCATTATAATTGATGACAGTACTAATATTAACTATGAAGTACCTATGAAATAATTTTATGATTGGGGTCACCACAACATGAGGAACTGTATTAAAGGGTCACTGCATTGGGAAGGTTGAACTGGTATAGAGCACTTGGAATGTTGATTTACAGGCATAGACCTGTTAACATCAAGGCTCCTTTAGTTAAGTTGATGAAAGAATTAGGGGAGAATGAATAGATAGCAAAAGAGGAAAGGAAGAAATGCCATGTAACAATTCAAGACAAATAGACTAAATTTATTTTTGAAAATCAAACTCTTTGTGGCATGCACAAGGCTACCAAAGTTCTAAAGCCTCTGCTATCTTTATGTGATGCCTGTGTGTGTGCCCTCAATGTGTGTGTTTCTTGTTCTTTTTCTTTGTCTCTTTTTCTGTTCATTGGCTTGTTTTGTCCTTTGCAAGTTTGTTGTTTCAATAGTTTTTTCTTTTTGTTTCTTCTTCTTCTTCTTCTTCTTCTTCTTCTTCTTCTTCTTCTTCTTCTTCTTCTTCTTCTTCTTCTTCTTCCTTCTTTCTCCTTTTCTTCTTTTCTTCTTTTTCTTCTTTTTCTTCTCCTCCTTCAGTTAATTGACTTATTTATATATTTTACATGCCTATTCAGTTTTCCATTCTAACTCTTCTCCCAGTCTCTCCCCACACCTTCATTGGCCACCATATCCAATCCTCCTCAGTCTCTCTTCAGAGAAAGGCAGACCTGGATGATTAACTAGACATGGCACAGCAAGTTACAGTAAGACTAAGCAACTTCGCTTATATTAAGGGTAGGCAACGTTACCCAGTAGGGGGAAATGGTCCCAAAGACAGGCAACAGAGTCAGAGATAGCTCCTGCTTCCACTATCATGAGTCCCACAAGATGGTGAATCTACACAACTGTATCATATGTGCAGAGGACCTAGGTCAAGCCCCTGCAGGATCCCTGGTGTGCTGGTTTGTACCTGTGAATCCCTATACCTCCAGTTAGTTGACTTTGGTGTCCTTAATCCCTCTGGCTCTTACAATCCTCCTTCCCTCCTCTTCAATGAGATGCCCCAAGAGCTGCCTAATGTTTGGCTGTGGGTCTCTGCATTTGTTTCCATTAGTTGCTAGCTGAAGTCTCTCTGATGTTAACTTAGCAAAACACAATGCTTTTTGTTTTTTATTGAGTATCTTCTTCATTTACATTGCCAGTGGTAAAACCTTTCATATTTCCCCCTCCCAAAAGCCCCCCTCCCCAACGATTCCCTACCCCTCCTCCCTCCCCCTGCCTCCATGTATATGCCCCTCTATACAACACAGTTCCACCTCCTCCCCCAACTTCACCCCCATTTGTTTCCCTTTGTTGTGGCCTCTATTGAGCCTTTACCTGAGCAAAAACCACTCCTCCTACTGATGCCCAAAAAGGCCTTCCTCTGACACATTTTTGGCTGGAACCATGTGTACCCCTTAGTTGATGATTCAGTCCCTGGGAGTCTTGGGGTATCTGGGTGTCTGGAGTTATGGTTTTTCCCATGTGGCTATAAACCCCTTCAGCTCCTCTGGACAACACTCCAGATCCTCCGTTGGGGACCCCAAGCTCAGTCCAAGCTTCGTTGCTAGTTTCTGCTTCTGAATTCATAAGACTCTGGCAGGGCCCCTCTAGAGACAGCCATGGCATGCTCCTTTTGGTACATGCTTCTCATCATAGTGTCAGGGTTTGCTGAATATTTATAGGATGAATCCCCAGGTAGGGCACTCGCTGGGTGGCCTTTACATAAGACTGTGCTCCACACATTGCCTCCCTTGTTGGTCCTGTGAGAATCTTGTTCCCTTTCTAAGAGGAACCAAAGCTCCCTCACTTAAGTTATTCTTCTGGAGCTTCCTGTGCTGGGTGAATTGCAACTTGTTTATTTTGAGCTTTTGAACTAGCATCTGCTTATTAGTGAGTGCATACCATGTGCTTTCTTTTGTGACTGGTATACCTACCTCAGGATGACACTTTCTAGTTCTATCCATTTGCCTAAGAATTTCATGAATTCTTGTTTTTAATACCTGAATAGTACTCCATTGTGTATTTATACCACAGTTTCTGTATCCATTCCTCTGTTGAGGGACATCCGGGATCTTTCCAGCTTCTGGCTATTATAAATAAGGCAGTTATGAACATAGTGGAGCATGTGTCCTTATTACATGTAGGAGCACTTTCTGGGTATATGCCCAGGAGTGGTATAGCTGGGTCCACAGGTAGTACTATGTCTAATTTTCTGAGGAATCGCCAAACTGATTTCTAGAGTGGTTTTACAAGCTTGCAATCCCACCAACAATGGAGAAGTGTTCCTTTCCCCACATCCTCTCCAGCATCTGCTGTCCCCTGAGTTTTTCATCTTAGCCATTCTGACTGGTGTAAGGTGGAATCTAAGTGTTGTTTTGATTTGCATTTCCCTGATAACTAAGGATGCTGAACATTTCTTTAGGTGCTTTAGAGCCATTTGAGTTTCATCAGTTAAGAATTCCCTGTTTAGCTCTGTACCCCATTTTAATAGGGTTATTTAATTCTCTGGAGACCAACTTCTTGAGTTCTTTGTATACATTGGATATTAGCCCTCTATTGGATGTAGGGGAAAGATCTTTTCACAATTTGTTGGTTGCCATTTTGTCCTATTGACTATATCCTTTGCCTTACAGAATCTTTGTAGTTTTATGAGGACCCATTTGTGGATTCTTGTTCTTAGAGCATAAGCCATTGGTGTTCTGTTCAGAAACTTTTCCCCTGTACCCATGTGTTCAAGGTTTGTCCCCACTTTCTCCTCTATAAACTTCAGAGTATCTTATTTTATGTGTAAATCTTTGATCTACGAGAACAGAATATTACTAGAAATCATATAATTTATTTTTCCATTCATATTTGGCTCTATTGTGTGTTGCTGTACTGTCCAGCCTCTGACTCCTGACTTTCCTGGCAGTATCAGGAGTGGGTTCCCTCTCATGGTGTGAGTCTCAAGCAGGACAAGTCGTTGGTTGTCATTCCCACAGTTTTTGTGTCTTCTTTACTGCAAAATACCTTGTAGGACAACAACATTGTAGACTAACTCTTTTGTTGCTAGATTGGTGTGCTATCTCCTCTGGAAATTTTGTGTAGGTAAAGGAAATGGGTGGCTCAGGCTCCATGTGCCCCACAGGCTGCATGTTTACATCAGATCACCAACATAGATTCCTGGGAGTTTCCATTACTAGATTTATAGCTCATGCAAGAGATCCCCTCGCCCCCCCCCCACCCGGCCACTTCCAGTTGTCTCTTCCAGTATTCTTTCCTTCCATCCTTTAGTTTGTTTGTTTGATGGTTTTCTTTCTTTTTTTTTAATTTTCTATATTCTTTGTTTACATTCCAAATGATTTTCCCTTTCCCGGTTTCCCCCCTCACCCGAAGTCCCATAAGCCCTCTTCCCTCCACCCATTCCCCAATCAAACCCCTCCCTCTCCTCTGTTCTGGCAATCCCCTACAATGCTGCATCTAGCTTTTCCAGGACCAGGGCCCCCTTCCTTCCTTCTTCTTGGGAATTATTTGATATGTGGGTTGTGTTTTGGGTATTCTGAGCTTCTGGGTTAATATTCACTTATCAGTGACTGCATTCCATGTGTGTTCTTTTGTGATTGAGTTACCTCACTTAGTATGATATTTTCCAGTTTCAACCAGTTGCCTAAGAATTTCATGAATTCATTGTTTTTAATTGCTGAGTAGTATTCCACTATGTAAATATACCACATTTTCTGTATCCATTCCTCCATTGAACATCTGGGTTCTCTTCAGCTTCTGGTTATTATAAATAAGGCTGCTATGAACATAGTGGAGCATGTGTCCTTATTGCATGCCCAGGGAATCCTCTGGGTATATGCCCAGGAGTGGTATTACAGGGTCCTCTAGAAACATTGCTGCCAGTTTTCTGAGGAACTGCCAGACTGATTTCGAGGGTGGTTGTACCATCTTGCAATCCCATGAGCAGTGGAGGAGCATTCCTCTTCCTTCACATCCTTGCCAACATCTGCTGTCTCCTGAGTTTTTAATCTTAGCCATTCTGACTGCTGTGAGGTGAAATGTCAGGCTTGTTTTGATTTGCATTTCCCTAATGACTAATGATATTGAACATTTCTTAAGGTTGTTCTCAGCCATCTGAAGTTCTTCAGGTGAAAATTATTTGTTTAGCTCTGGACCCCATTTTTTAATAGGGTTATTTTGTTTTCTGGGGTCTAACTTCTTCAGTTCTTTGTATATATTGGATATTAGCCCTCTGTTGGATGTAGGGTTGGTGAAGATCTTATCCCAATTTGTTGGTTGCCATATTGTCCTTTTGATGGTGTCATTTGTCTTATAGAAACTTTGTAATTTTATGAGGTCTCATTTGTCAATTCTTGATCTTACAGCATAAGCTATTGGTAGTCTGTTCAGGAAATTTTTCCCTGTGCACATGTCTTTAAGGGTCTTCCCCAGTTTGTTTTTTCAAAGTCAGTTAAGAATTGTGTTGGAATTTTGATGGGGTTGCATTGAATCCTTCAATTTTTACTGGTAAGATGGACATACTTGCTATGTTAAACCTACCAATCTACAAGCATGGGAGATTTTTCCATCTTCTGGTAATCTTCCATTTTGTTCTTCAAAGACTTGAAATTCCTGTCAAACAGGTCTTCTTAATGCTTGTTTAGAGTTGCACCAAGATATTTCATAGTCTTTCTGGTTATTGTGAAGGATGTTTTCTCAGGCCATTTATCATTTTTATAATTTTTTTTTTACTTTATCTGGTATCTAGTCAGTTACTGATGCAGTTATCAGCTGTAGGAGTGCCCTGGTATGATTTTGGGGGTCACTTTAAGTATACCATCTGCAAATAGTTATACTTTGACTTCTCCCTTTTGAAACTGTATATCTTTAATCGCCTTAGTTGTTCTTATTGCTCTAACTAAAACTTAAAGTACTATATTGAATGGATATGGAGAGAGTTGATAGCCTGTTTTTTCTTGTCTGTTATTTTAGTAAAATTGCTTTAAGTAGAATTTAAATCTCAATTTGATTTTATATTATATTTGATTGGCTTGCTGCATAGTGCTTTTAGTATTTTTAGGTATATGTCTTATATACGTGGTTTTCCTAAGACTTTTATTATGAAGGTTGTTGGATTTTGTGCAAGGCTTTTTTCCAGCATCTAATGAGAAGATCATGCAAGTATTTTTTCTCTCAGGTCATTTATATAGTGGGTTAATTACATTGCCATATTTTTGTGTATTGAAATCCACCTGCATCTCTGAGATGACTCCTACTTGATCAAGGTAGATGAGTTTTTTGAGGTGCTCTTTGATTCAGTTTGCTAGTATTTTATTGGACATTTTTGCATCTATGTTCATGAGTGAAATTGGTCTGAAATTCTTGTTCTTTGTTGAGTCTCTATGTCATTTAGGTTTCAGAGTGATTATGGCCAAATAAGATAAATTTGACAACATTTCCTCTGTTTCTGTTTTGTAAAATAATTTGTGAGGAATTGGTATTAGCTCTTAGTGAATGTTTAGTAGAATTCTGTCCCTTCCCAAAAGAAGCATATGGCCCTGGGCTTTCAGCAAAGTTTAATGACTGCTTCTATTTCCTTATGAGTTATAAGTCTACTAAAATTGTTAATCTGATCTTGACTTAACTTTCTCAGTGGTGTATATGAAGAATAATCTCCATGGCTTTTTATTTTCTTTTTGTTTTTGTTTTTGTTTTTTTCTTTTTTTTATTCAATATATTTTTGATTTACATTTCAAATGATTTCCCCTTTTCTAGCCCCCCAGTCCCCAAAAGTCCCGTAAGCCCCCTTCTCTCCCCCTGTCCTCCCACCCACTCTTTCCCACTTCCCCTTTCTGGTTTTGCCGAATACTGCTTCAGTGAGTCTTTCCAGAACAAGGGGCCACTCCTCCTTTCTTCTTGTACCTCATTTGATGTGTGGATTATGTTTTGGGTATTCCAGTTTTCTAGGTTAATATCCACTTATTAGTGAGTGCATACCATGATTTACCTTTTGAGTCTGGGTTACCTCACTTAGTATGATGTTCTCTAGCTCCATCCATTTGCCTAAGAATTTCATGAATTCATTGTTTCTAATGGCTGAATAATACTCCATTGTGTAGATATACCACATTTTTTGCATCCATTCTGCTGTTGAGGGATACCTGGGTTCTTCCCAGCATCTGGCAATTATAAATAGGGCTGCTATGAACATAGTAGAGCATGTATCCTTATTACATGGTGGGGAATCCTCTGGGTATATGCCCAGGAGTGGTATAGCAGGATCTTCTGGAAGTGAGGTGCCCAGTTTTCAGAGGAACAGCCAGACTGATTTCCAGAGTGGTTGTACCAATTTGCAACTCCACCAGCAGTAGAGGAGTGTTCCTCTTTCTCCACACCCTCTCCAACACCTGCTGTCTCCTGAATTTTTAATCTTAGCCATTCTGACTGGTGTAAGGTAAAATCTCAAGGTTGTTTTGATTTGCATTTTCCTAATGACTAATGAAGTTGAGCATTTTTTAAGGTGCTTCTCTGCCATCTGAAGTTCTTCAGGTGAGAATTCTTTGTTTAACTCTGTACCCCATTTTTTAATAGGGTTGTTTGGTTTTCTGGAGTCTAACTTCTTGAGTTCTTTATATATATTGGATATTAGCCCTCTATCTGATGTAGGATTGTTGAAGATCTTTTACCAATTTGTTGGTTGCCGATTTGTCTTCTTAATGGTGTCCTTTGCCTTACAGAAACTTTGTAATTTTATGAGGTCCCATTTGTCAATTCTTGATCTTAGAGCATATGCTATTGGTGTTCTGTTCAGAAACTTTCTCCCTGTACCGATGTCCTCAAGGGTCTTCCCCAGTTTCTTTTCTATTAGCTTCAGAGTGTCTGGTTTTATGTGGAGGTCCTTGATCCATTTGGATTTGAGCTTAGTACAAGGAGACAAGGATGGATCAATTCGCATTCTTCTGCATGCTGACCTCCAGTTGAATCAGCACCATTCATTGAAAAGGCTATCTTTGTTCCATTGGATGTTTTTTATTTTCAATTATGCACAGCTTAAGCTTTTGAAGTAAGACCTAATGATTCCTTGGATTTCCTCAGCATGTTAGGTCTATGTATTTATTTCTGATTTGTTAATTTAGATTCTCTCTCTCTCTCTCTCTCTCTCTCTCTCTCTCTCTCTCTCTCTCTCTCTCTCTCTCCCTCTCTTTCTCTCTCTCCTTCCTTCCCTCCCTCCCTTCCTCCCTTCATCCCTCGCTCCTTCATGCCCCCCACTCAGTTGATTTGGATAAAGGCTTGTTTATATTATTGATATTCTCAAAGAAGCTCTTTTTTACACTGGTTCTTTGTATTCTTTTCTTCATTTCTATTTGATTGATTTTAGACCTGAGATTATTTTCTGCAATTTATTCTTCATAGGTCAGTTGGCTTCTTTTTGTTTTAGAGATTTAATGAATCCCCTTAAGTTGCTAGTATAAAATCTCACTATGTTCTGTATGAAGGTACTTAGTTCTATGAACTTTCCCCTTAATGCTGGTACTATTGTGTCTCATGAATTTAGGTATGTGTTGCATTCATTTTCATTGAATTCATAGAAGTCATAAATTTCTTTCTTTATTGTTTCTTTGACCCAGACATCATTGAAGAGAGAGTTGTTCAGTTTCTATGAGTTTCTAGGTTTTCTGTTGTTTCGGTTGTTGAAGACCAGCTTTAATCCATAGTGGTCTGAGATGATACAGGGGCTATTTCAATTATCTTGTATCTTTTGAGGCTTGCATAGTGACAGATTATATGTTCAGTTTTGGGGAAAATTTTATGAGATGCTGAGAAGAAGTTATACAATTTGTCTTTGGGTAAAATATCCTGAAGAAGGTATCAGACAGATAGTAGGTACATTGAGACATAATGTTTGTTAGTTCCTTGCTTTTATGTTTATTTTCTGTTGGGATGCTTTGTCATTGGTGAGAATGGGCTATTGAAATCTCCCTCTATTAATGTGTGGGGTTCAATATGTGATTTAAGATTTAGTAATGTTTCTGCTACAAATGTGAATGCCCTTGCACTTGGGGCATACATGTTAAGAATTGAGACACAGTCTTGGTGAATTTTTCCTTTGGTGAGTATAAATTTTCCTCTGCCATTAATTTCAATTATCTTTGGTTGAATATCTAGGTTTGTTGTTGTTGTTTTGATATTAGAATGGCTATACCATCTTGCATTTTGGATCCACTTGCTTAGAAAATATTTTTCCATCTCTTTACTCTAAGGTAATGTTAAGCTTTGATGTTAATATGTGTTTCTTCTATGTAACAGGATGGATCCTGTTTTGCTTCTATTGTGTTATTGAATCCATTGATGTTGAGAGATGTCAATATCCAATAATTCTTCCTATTTTGGTGGTGTGGTATGTGTTTCCGTCTTTTGTTTTGGCTATTCTGCTATTGTTTATTTATTCTGTTTTCTGGGGTGTAGTTAAACTCCTAAGATTGAAGTTTTCCATCTAATGTCTTCTGTAGGCCTGGATTTGTGGATAGACACTGCTTCAATTTGTTTTTATTGTGGAATATCTTGTTTCCCTATCCCTGGGGTTCTGGATGTCTGCTTGGTCTCTGGGTTTATTACTACTCCAAGCTCTCTAGTAAGGCTACCTAAGTTGTGGGCCAAAATATGGAGTCCAGGAGAAGGGGTACAATTTGGGGTTTTATGGATGGCTTTAAATTAGGTTTAGTGGGGTAAGGCTAGTTTCTTACCTGGCCTCTGTAGTTCCTATATGGTCTACTGGAATGCAGCTGGATATGTGGACTGAAGAAAAAACCCCAGTGGAGTGGGTATTTTGGAAGGCTTTGTGGAGTACTAGTGGGCTGTGCATCATATCTTATCTGGAGTCCTAGAAACATATATGGCTCCTTGGAAAACATAAGTCTTCTGCCAATGTTGTGGACCAGAATATGGGCTCAGGAAAGGGAGTACATTTTGGGATCATTTGTGTTGGCGTGAAGACAGTGGAGTCTTGCCTGGGTTCCTAGTGCTAGCATGGCCTTTCTTTATTTTTAATGTCTATTATTTTCTAATGAGAAAGTAAGAGAAATATGTGAACTTGGTTAGATTGGAAGGTAGACAAGATCTGAAATGAGCTTGGAGCAAGAAAACAAAATTTAGAAAATGCTTAATAGAAAAAATTTTAAAAAAATCACCCATATTTGAAATTTTTTATTCTAATAGGAATATTACAGACTTCAGAATGTTCTTGAGAAGCAAAAATTTCAGTGAAGAAGAACAGTGGGCAAAAGGTGGATGTCAAAGTCTTCTCAGGGTGCCAGGAGCAAAGAAGCTTCCTTCAGTTTCTTTATTGTATAAATTCAGGTTTCCCTTCAGACACCTGAGTGAATAAAAAAAAAAGGCCATTCATTAAATCCACAGTTGTAAGGACATAGATATTTTGGGGATACACAGTACTAAGCTCCTAAGGCCAAATATTTTCTAAGCATAATATAATTCTATTGTCAAAATTGTCAAATAATGATGAATTTGAAAATGTTTGCAACTGCTTTATCCATAAAATACTCTAAACTATTTTAAAAATATAATTATGATAACTTTCTATGGGAAACTGGCTTAAAACAAACAATGCATCCAGTATTGTCACAGACATTTTTATTATTTTTACTGAGTAGAATTAAAAACAAATTTCAGGCACTCTGATTGTTCTGAAAAGACCTCCTTGATTTGGAATTGGGTTTTCTTGAGACAGAGAAAATGTCAGTGATTCTACAGAAATAGGGCCTTAATATATCCATTACTTCTCTGCTTCTTTTCCTCAGGGTAAATGTTCCTGCTTATTGATAAATGCCTACAAGATTTGAATGGTTAGCAATGATGAGCCCTTTCCTGTTATTTCCGGGTCATCCACTTCTATTGTAAAATCACCTTTTCAAGTTGATTACCAGTGGTTTTAGTGGCAGATATTGGGAACTATTTTGGTTTCCTTAGCATGACCTTAAAATTGACACTATTTTAAAAAAGCAGGCTTTGTATTCTGGTGTGTTTAAATACTCAGTTTTCTGAGCAGGCTTATCATCTGGAGGGTGCAGATCTGATCTAACACATCAAGCTCATCCTGAGTAAAGGTAAAACTGCACATTCTATTTTGCTCTCATGGCTAAACTTTTTATGTTAAAACTGATTAAATGTAAACTAGATGATAGCATATTAACTACTGTAAAGTTTTATTTGGAAACAATTTAAAATCTGATAACCCCAGATAGCAACTTCATGAGTTCTTATGAGCAAACTCCAGCAATCTTCTAAAAATTATGTGGAATTGGGAGTTGTATAATCCTTCTCTCTAGATTCCAAGCAATTATTGTGTCTTTCTTATTTTAGTTCCTAAATAGCCAGTAGTCAAATTCTCTTTTTCCTTTTTTCATTAGATATATTCTTTATTTACATTTCAAATAACTTCCCCCTTCCTTGTTTACCTCCCCCCAGAGAAAGTCCCATAAGCCATCTCCCCTCCCTCTGTTCTCTAATCAACACCTTCCTTCTTCCCTGTCCTGGTATTTCCCCCACACTTTGCATTTAGCCTTTCTAGGAGCAGGGGCCTCTCCATCCTTTGATATCCAACAAAGCCATCTTCTGCTGCCTATGTGTCTGGAGCCATGAGTAACAACATGTGTGCTATCTGGTTGATGTATTTGTCCCTGGGGGCTCTGGGAGGACTGGGTGGCTCATATCATTGTTCCCCCTATTGTGCTGCAAACCCCTTCATCTCCTTGGGTCCTTTCTCTAACTCCCCCATAGGAGACACTGTACTCAGTTCAATAGCTGACTGAGAGTGTTCCCCTCTGTATTTGTTATGCACTAGCAGAGCCTCCCAGATGACAGCTATATCTGGCTCCAGTCAGCAAGTGCTTGTGGGCATTGGTAATAGTTTACAGGTTTTGTAACTGTATATGAGGTAGATCACTAGGTAGGGTAGTCTCTGGATGGCCTTTCTCTCAGTCTCTGCTCCACACTTTGTCTCTGTATCTTCTTCTGTGGATCAATAGCTTATGCTCTAAGATCAAGAATTGACAAACGGGACCTCATAAAATTACAAAGTTTCTGTAAGGCAAAGTACACTGTCAATAGGAGAAAATGGGAACCATCAAATTGGGAAAAGATCTTTACCAACACTACATCCAACAGAGGGCTAATATTCAATATATACAAAGAATTAAATAAGTTAGACTCCAGAAAGCCAAATAACCAATACAAAAAATGGGATACAGAGCTAAACAAAGACTCTTCACGTGAGGAATATCAAATGACTGAGAAGCACCTAAGGAAATGTTCAACATTCTTAGCCATCAGGGAAATGCAATTCAAAACAACCCTGAGATTATACCTCATACCAGTCAGATTGGCTAAAATCAAAAACCCACTGGAAATCAGTTTGGCAGTTCCTCAGAAAAATATGCATGATACTCCTCGATGAGCCTGTTATAACATTCCTGGGCATATACCCACAGGATTCCCCAGCATGTAATAAGGACATATGCTCCACTATTTTCATAGCAGCCCTATTTATAATAGCCAGAAGCTGGAAAGAACCCAGATGTCCCTCAACGGAGGAATGGATACATAAAATGTGGTATATTTACACAAGGGAATACTACTCAGCTATTAAAGACAATGAATTCGTAAAACTCTTAGGCAAATGGATGGAACTGGAAAATATCATCCTAAGTGAGGTAATCCAATCACAAAAGAATACATATGGTATACACTCACTAATAAGTGGATATTAGCCAAGAAGCTTGGAATACCCAAGACACAATTCACATATCAAATGATGCCCAAGAAGAAGGAAGAAGAAAATATGGATACTCTGGCCCTTCTTAGAAGGAGGATCAAAATATCCACAGAAATCACATTCTCAATAATGATTGTTATATTAATTTTAAATATTAGATAAAAATTCATAGGAAAACAACACATTTTCTGTTGTGAAAATGGTTCCATTTGTAAAAGTCCAAGATTGAAGAAGGCCATTGGATAAGTTTCTCACAACATGAGAACAAGTGGGTGCTCATACAAGATAGTACCCTAATCAAAAATCACAGAGAAAATGAAAGATTTGCCATTGGCCCATTTGATACTGAAAGGAACCTATTGGGAATCCATCAGGAACTTATATAGGGCTTTCTTATAGCATGGGAAGGTTCAAATACAAACAAGCCACTGTACAAAACCATCTCAGTGTAGCAATTGACTCATGCAACCTGCATTTCTGTAGACCTCTGACCTACAGAACACCCCCCAACTCCAGATCCTACCCACAAGCTTAGGAGAATCGTCTTCACCAACACTCGCTTGCTGCTTATATCCTTTTGTGACTTTATAATACTCCAGTTTTTCCAAGATTCAAGTCTTAAGTTATCTTAATTCCCTAAGTTCTATAAGCAATGTTGGCTCATTCTTCAGGAGACAGATTTTCAATTTAAATGAACTGTCTACACTAGTAACAACTTTCCTAAGTTATTTTATTTCATTGATCAACTTTTGTTGTTACTGTTTTAGCTACTTTTCAAAATATTTAGTACAGAAAACACATTTTCTTCATCATAAATTATATATCTAATATAAAAATTGAAGAAATGTGTACAAAAACAAAAAAACTTACATTGTTAGCAGTGCACATCATTTTCTATGTTACTGAATAATTTCCTTTAATTCATTTCCATATACCTGTTAAGTTTTCATTAAAATGTTTTGATATTTCAAGAATTTTCTTTGTGTTTTTCTAAGCAAGGTATCAATGTACATGTTCATATCAGTATATATGTATGTATATATATATGTATGCACATATCTATATTTGCATTTGAATGTATCTTCTTATGTCTACTTGGCTATCTGCCTACCATTTAAACACTGAAAGACAGATTTTGTCTGATTTCATAATCTCTCTAATTAAATGGTTTGACATAACAATCTCAGTGTAGCTATGAATCACTTCCTACAATTTAACTTTCATTGTAAGCTCTTATTTATATAAAAACTCAAAGATCTTTGGATCATTTTCTTTAATTATGCTATAAAACTCTCCATTATATCTTTTATTCTTATTTGTTAACTTTCCTAATAACTCATCATGCTGCCAATTACAGTGTTTACACTTTAGTGTTCTCTTATCAGTTCACTTTGAATCCATCATCAAGTCCACCACTAAGAGATTGTGAGCACTCAGGATATTCACTTAGACCAATGGGTTAGGAGCCTAGCCTGGTCCTCAATGATTCTGTGTGGTAGCCACAAAGATGGTTTTGAAATCTGCCACTTATACTTTTACAGGGTTCAGTAAGCATGAGGTTCCTTGTCTTTGCCTTGATCATTGCCCTCCTGGTCTCCACGATGGTAAGTACATCCAAAAATTATTCCTACACTCTGAGTAAGGTTTACTTGTATTGAATGGATGTTGACCTCTTTAAATGGTCATTTTCTTGAATGAATCTGCATCACTTTACACAGTATTGAGAAGTCTAGGATGTGAAAGCTGTGAAATAAAAATGTGATAATTCTGAGACAAAACAAGGTTTTAAAAATACATTGTTTATAAAAATGACCACTTATCACATTTTGCTACAAAATGTACATGAACAAAAACAATCCAACTCTAACAGAGTAAGGGAAAGCAGAGTGTGGACTTCATAACCGGAGCAATTAAGAATTAGGCAGTTTTTGAACTACTGACTACATATCCTAATAAACAATAAACACAAAAGTTTCTTTCCCTTTTTATTCTTCTCTAAGAATGAACTAAGTATTACACTACTGCACACTTTTGTTAGTGATATTTTATAAAAAATTGAGACAAGAGATTCTCAGAATAAGCATTACAACCATATATTGGAGCACAAAAATCATCCTTTAAATAGTGCAAGGATAATCTTTACAGTGTAAAGTAGACATTATGCTTCCCCACATTAAAATATATGGAATAAAGGAAATAATAATTACTGCAAATTATTCATAGAAAAGTCTAATTTTAATCCTTTCAAATATCACTATATTAAAAAGGTAAATTTAGGGTCAATATGAAAAAATGGAGTGTATTAATTACTTCCTGTTTCTCTTTTTTCACCATAGACTGCTGACAAATGTAGAGAGGTAAGATGCTCTCATTCACTGGAAAACACTATAAACACACACAACCTAAATTTCTAACACTTCTTTTTCATTCTTGCAGAGACATTCTAAGCATGGTGATAAAAGAAATGTAAGTACAGTTTTGAATGTGTTGTGCAATCACATTGATTCTCAAGTACCTACTTTATAGGAAGATCAATTCCACCATGATAAAAAGCAAGCATACACTCAATGAAAGTTGTCTCTAAAGATTTTTACTGGTTTTAGATTCAGTATAACAGTGCCGAGTGTCTTATGGAATAATTTAGGGAACAACACATAATGTCACTCTAAAGATTCCAATTTACAATCAAAAGTGGTTTGAGTTTCCCTTGATGTGGACAAACAGGTTGTTCATCAACAAAAAATTCCAGATAGAGAGTAGAACTGGGGATGAGAAAGACAGAGAAAATAAATTAGCAAGATACTAGGAAGTAGAGTTATCATACCAGACTACATCCTGACAAAACCCAGGAATCTTTGGACAAGATCCTTCCTATTGCTAGTCCTTTCCTTCCATTGTTTGAAAGAATGGGAACGTGATAGGATGGAGAAGCTATCATAATTAAGGTATAAATGCCATTATCTAGACTTACTTTTCATCAAGATTCTAACATGTAAATGTACAAAAAACAAACAAAAAATAAGCAATGAACTCATTGCTTTTACCCCTCCTCAAAAGTTAATACTTTTAGACAAGTTAAAATCTCATAACACTGTATGAATAGTATCATGTAACTCACATAAAAAGCTGCAGTGAGTCAGGCTATGGGATACATAAATGACAGATATATAATTTAAGTGATGTAGCCTCAACTCTTTGTAACTTTCTCTGTTTGCAGAGACATGATCGTGATCGCCGATCTGTACCAACTGGAAACACTGAGGACACCAGAGCTGATCTTTTACAACCCGAATTTCCATTAGAATATCCTTATCCTGTTGCATACTAACCACAGGAAATGTTTAAAAATATAAGATCGATCTCAATATCCATCTTATATCTTATATAAGTTTAATTCCAAAACCTACTGGTACTATCACTTGTGAAAAAGAAAGAGAAATAACCAATTAAATCTAATTAAAGTCCAAATTGAAAAATAAACATTTCCTGCTCTTTTGAAGTGCAATTACTTAATGAAATGCTTCTAAAAAATAATCTGTTTGACCACAAACAAGAGGTGACATCTGGAGAGAGAATGCATGTTCTGGCCTGATGCTTTATTGCTGATATTCCAATCAATATTCCTGATGCTTGGCATATCTCAACACTGTTGTATTCTACATTGTTCATACAATAATATATTTAAAGTACATATTATATTCCCTAAAAAATTTACAGAGTATTTGAGGGTTTAAAATTTTAATGTCTATGAATGAAAGTTGTAGGCTTAATAGAGTTGCCTAGACACCTGTTGAAACCTCTTCCTACCAAAACATAATCTTAAAGGAATTAAAAAGCCCTGCTGCAAATGTGGAAGAGCTTGAGAGCAGGACATTACATGCAAAGCCATAGGGTCTCAATGTGTATTTTAATATCATCCCAGTGTGATTTGTAAGACAATTAGATTGAGATATCTCATCATAGCCAAACATATGAGTAGAATATATTCAAACTATTAAAATAATTGCAAAAAAAGATATGTAAATATTAGCAAACTAACTTTTAAAGAGTAAATGGTTTTAGGCAAAGCAATAAATATTATAAATTTTATGAGACATCAAATACCTATGTATTAGAAAACAGAAAGTTATTACATATTTAAGAAAGGAGTTACTTTGGTTCCAAGGAAGAATTATGAGCTAATTACAACTTTTAAAATTATATTTGGTCATTTCATTAAACTTAATTATCCATTCATCATAGTGAAGTAAAATACTAATGTATATTTCCATTCATTCTACTGGTCCTCAAGACTTCTCTCTTGCCCCCAAGCCCAATACTTGATCAGGTTCCCCTTTTCCCTTTCCTGTCCCTTCTCCCACCAAGGCTCCTCCCTCTCCCACCAAGGCCCCTCCCTCTGCCTCAGCTGCCTTGGTTGCTTTCTTCTGCCTCCCATGTGGGGTGGAAGCATCTTCACTTGAGCTCTTTGGCTTGTTAACCTTCTTGAGTTCTGTGGGTTATGTGCAAGGTATTCTGTACTATTTTGGTTAATATCCACTTAGTATATACCATAGATATTCTTTTGGGTCTCAGTTACCTCACTCAGCATGATATTTTCTAGTTAACCTGAAAAACTCATGATGCCCTTGTTTATAATAGCAACCAACTCCAGTAGAAACAAAAAACATCAAGTAGAGGGATGGAGCTGCCATCCCACAGTCAAAAAGTTTGACCCAGAATTGTTCCTGTCTAAAAGAACTACAGGCAAAAAAAAAAAAAGAAAGAAAGAAAGGAGGTCCCATGACAGGCCCAACTTGGAATCCATCTCAAGGGAAAGCTCGAAAGCCTGACAGTTTCTGAGTCTATGGAGTGCTACTAGACAGGAGCCTAGCATGGCTGTCCTCCAAGATGCCCTACAAGCAGCTTACTGAGACAAACACAGATCTTACTCCCCACCATTGGCCTGAAGCTGGGGACCCCTGTGGTGGAATAAAGAAAAGGTTGGAAGAAGCTGAGAAGGATGGTGACCCCTTAGGAAGACCAGTAGTCTCAACTAAACAGGAACCCTGAGATATCTCACTGAAACAACAACCAGGCAACGCACATGAGTGGGTCCAAGTCCCCAGACACACACACACACACACACACACACACACACAGACCCATATATCTATATAGAGAAATATATAGAGATATATGGATATATGAAGACTACCTGGTCTGGCCTCAATAGAAGATATACCTAACCCTCTAGAGACTTGAGGCCCAAGGGAGTGGGGAGGCCTAGTGGAATGGGATATCCTCTTGGAGACATGGGAGGAAGAATGAGATGAGGAAGTATCAGAGGGTGGACTGGGATGGGGAGGATGGCTGGACTGTAAAACAAACAAAAAAAGATTAAAAACATTTTAAAAAAGAAATCTATAAATGAAGAAAACAGTGAGAACAAAGATTAGGAGTGTGATCTTAAACTGCAACAGTTACCAGATGTGGTCCCATTAAAGAATTCACTCTCCAACTCCCCATTGCATTTGCACATCAGTCTACTTAGAACTTAGAACAATGCCCTTAAGAAAGAAGTCTGCAGTGCTAATGCCCAAACCTGTGAATGCTAAATGCTCTCAGGAGACTGATCCATTGTCATCCGAAGGTCTGCCTTTGTTATCTGGAAGGTCCCAGTGTAATGCCTGAGTTTATGATATGTGGAAGGTGGAGAAGAGTCAGGTCAGGAAGGATTGACCAAGACTGAATTTGAGGACAAAAAAGAATCACAAATTAAAGTATGTTTTCTAGAGCAAGTGGAAAATGAAAATTAAAACCCTGAATTCTTCTCCAGAGCTCTCCTTGTGAGGCCAGCACTGCAAACACCTCTCTTGAATCACAGAGAGACTTAGTTTTTTTGGTTTTGTTTTTCATTCTTTACTTGTGATAGTCAGAACACTCGCATGATATATAGACTTTATTATATGCTGCTCCACTTGAGAAATTTGTTACAGCATCAAAAATAAAAACAATTTGAAATTTCAAATACACAAATATTTTTAAATCCTACTATATTATTGTTAAATTTCCTTGTGATGATTGTGAATTCAAGTGACTTATCTAAGACTCAAATTTGATTCCAAGTCTGTTCACTACGTGATTTAATACTTCTCTGACAAAGATCTCAAATTCTCACCTCATCTTTGGTAGACCAATAAAATCTGGCTGTCACCTTCTGGGATACAATGTTTAGAGAATACATGATGCTAGGGACCTTGTGGAGAAATCGGCATTCCTCAGCAAGAAGATGAGGGTCTGAGTGTCCTTAGTGAAAGGGCTGCTATTAGAGGACATAATGAGAAGAGGACTTATGGGACATATGGGGAGGGGGAACTGGGAAAGGGGAAAGCTTTTGGAATGTGAACAAAGAATAAGAAAATAAAATTATATATATATTAATATCTATATATTTATATAGATATTCTTTATATATATATAAATGAAAAAAAGCAAGGGTGGAGGATGTCTGGGGGAGTCATGTGATGGTTATATGACTCATACAGAGAACTAGCAAACAAGCAGATACAGAATATGTGTTAATTTTTTCATTACATGTAGATGGTTATAGATTTTTTCTCAATTAAAAATATACAAACAAAACAGATTGTTCTTCAGATTATTGGTTTTATCATACCAGTTTATAGAACGTAAAGAATATCACCGCCAAAGCAAAAACATATAATATACGAAAGCCTGCTTTAATGTTGGCCATGCTTGGTGTTTTAAAGCACTCGAAACAAATACAAAATGCACGATATTGCTTTTTTCATGAATAGCAAATATTAATACCTAAGTTCTTTACAATATGTTTTATCATCTACCTTATTACTTTGGTCAATCTTATTTAATGAATTCATTACATCCAGGGGTATTCCCTGTAACTATTCTCATGTAATCTGTTCTCCTTGCCAATCAGAGTTTGTTGATGTCTCTACCCTGCACCAATTATGCCATTTGAGTTTTCTCAGGGCAGATACCCCAAGAAGATTGCAGGATAGCATGGCCTCACCTAGCTATGTGTTCATCTCTGCTAAATGACTTTCAGGGCATAAGGAAGACTTCTTTTTTGTTGTTGTTGTTTGTTTTGTATTTTTTTTTTTTTTTTTTAGGTTTTTCGAGGCAGAGTTTCTCTGTGTAGCTCTGGCTGTCCTGGAAATCACTCTGTAGACAAGGCTGGCCTCGAACTCAGAAATCTGCCTGCCTCTGCCTCCCAAGTGCTGGGATTACAGGCATGCGCCATCACGCCCAGCATAAGGAAGACTTTAAATAGTGGCCAGAGAATGTTAATTTTAGGATTTTCCTATAAAGACACAGAAATAATTTTCTCAGGTAAAGACAAAATAAATCATTATGTAGAAAGTCCCCAGGAATTCAACACACAGAGATCAAAGCCCAAAACTGAGAGATAGAAAACAGCTTGTATACCAATCTCCTCAGCATTGCTGGAAACCTGTTCAGCAGCTGATCTGGCTTTAGGACTGTCATTGTTTCCAGAGGATATGGCTGTTCCAGTGCATGTAATATAGATACAGTAACACTGTAGGGAGTAATGGGACATAAATATATAATTTCTCATAATATGCTACCTGAAAGTTCCCTAGAAAATATGACAATGAAAGATGACTTAAAATAGAAACAATGCCCACAGTTCAAATCACAGATCACGTGAAGCTCAACAAGACAGAAGACCAAAGTGTGATTCTTTGGTCCTACTTAAAAGGGGGAACATAATCATCACTGGAGGTAGTGGGAGAGAGATATCTTAAATGGAGAGAGGATTGGGTGGTAAAAGAAGAGCAGAATCATGTGCAGGAGGAGACTAGGGTTGGAGGGAAGAGAAGTACAGAGGGTTTGGAAATTGAACAGAGGTGTGTAGCAATGGGGGATGGGGACCTGTGGTTAGTCACTAAAAAGTCCCAGATGCCAGGGAAGGAAGTGTAGTAAGCCACCTTTTGTTCATCTCTATTACAAGATGGCACTGTCCACATGCAGCTCCCTGGTAGTAAATTACTTTAGTACATGCGCAGTGTGCTGTATTCCTTATCACACTTATATGCTAATGAAGAACTCACTTAGTTCACCAATGAGGAAATGCCTGGCTATCTCCCTTGGCAGATGGGGCTTTTCTTTTTTTTTTTATTCGATACATTTTTTATTTACATTTCAAATGATTTCCCCTTTCCTAGCCCCCCCACTCCCCGAAAGTCCCGTAAGCCCCCTTCTCTCCCCCTGTCCTCCCACCCACCCCTTCCCACTTCCCTGTTCTGGTTTTGCTGAATACTGCTTCACTGAGTCTTTCCAGAACAAGGGGCCACTCTTCCTTTCTTCTTGTACCTCATTTGATGTGTAGATTATGTTTTGGGTATTCCAGGTTTCTAGGTTAATATCCACCTTTTGTTCATCTCTATTACAAGATGGTGCAGGCCACATGCAGCTCCCTGGTAGTAAATTACTTTAGTACATGCGCAGTGTGCTGTATTCCTTATCACACTTACATGCTAATGAAGAATTCACTTAGTTCACCAATGAGGAAACAGCTGGCTATCTCCCTTGGCAGATGAGGCTGAGTAGGCTATATAAAGTCAGGCGGGGAGAGAGCCGGGGCCGCCAAAAGAAGAAAATCTTAATTCAAGGTTTCCCCGAATAAACCATAAGGAGGAAGAAATTCCCTGGTGTTGTGTCCTCTTTGCTGGCGAGGGTGGATGTGACATTTTGGTTGCCCGGTACAGTACGGAGTATTCAGGACCTTTTTTATGGTCAGGGGTAATAGTGTGCACTGGTAAGTTCCCAGTAAGTGGGGTTAATTAAATTAAAAAATTCTCAGAATATGGGAGGTATTAAGATCCTGGTAATGAGACAAGGCAGCTCTCGGTATTAAGAGGCTATGAAGTTCCCGGTATTTGGGGCAAGTTTTAAGTTATAAAAGAAAAATTAATCGGTAAAAGAGGCCATGGAGTCTCTGGTCTGAGGTCAGACAAAGGAGAGTGTGGCTAATTAGCCCTGCTCTGCAGATTAAGGCAGGGGAGGGGTGGGGGGGGGGAGGAAGTTCATGGTGGAACAAAAGGAAAGAGGATTTGCATAGTAATGAACTAAAAAGAAACTTCTTAGGATGGGGACTTCCCAGTCACATCCAATTTTTCTGGCTCTGCACTGAGCTATCTTAGAGATGGAAGATTCTAAAAGTGAAGGAGAAATTCAGGCTCTCGTGAGCCAGTTAGAGGCAGCAGTAAGAAAAAGAAGAAAGAGATTCAAAGACAAAAGACAGAGCCCGCCAAGGTGTCATATTTCCACTCCTCTCTGCCAGCTCTACCAGCCCTGCCTCCTTACCAGGAGGGCATTTAGTTTGTGCATCCCCCTGCACTTTCTTTTTCTGTGCATTCCTTTTGCCCAGAAGTCTGGGGGCGGGTCTGCACGGCCCCTCTCTCTGGGCAGAACCATTCCAGGGCTCCCGCAGGGCGTGAGACCTTGCTTTAATAGCCCTCTTAAAGGAGCTGGCTCACACCTGAGGAATTTATGCAGCTTACCCGAGCTAAATTCTCTGGGGGAAAATTTATTCTTTAAAAGTCAGAGACAGTTAAAACTGCCGGACAAAGAAATTCCTGGGCTCTCCTCCCCTCCTACCTCTCTCCACATGGTCATGGCCAGGATACCGTGTCTCACATTTTTTAAACCTCTTTCTTTTTTTATGACCCTAATATGGCTTAAAAAAGCAGGACACTATAGAATAACTATCAGTGGTTGCCACTATGTCTTCCCTTCCTTCTCTGGCAGAACTCCCAGAAGAAAAAGAAGATAAGTTAACTCTTAAACAAGAGAAAAAGCAGGTTTCTGAAAAGCAGTTTTTCCATGTACAGGACATGTTATCAAAAAGTATAATAATAATAATAATAATAATAATGATTAAAAGATAATTTCAAAACTCTCCAAGAAACAGAAGAAAATGGGAGACGTCTTATTTTCTCTCTGAATCCTAATGGAGATATTCGTAGTTCTGGTTAAGGTATTTGGATCTTTTTGGGACATCAAGTTCCATTTCTGTCTGTTGCCTCTCTTTGGTGCACCAAACTTGTCTATATGTGTGTCAATTCATGTTGTCTATTGTTTGAGTGGCTGAATGATTGTTGTGTTTATGTTATATGTTGAAAAGAAAAAATAAAATGGTAAAGAAAAAAAGGGCATTATCTACTGGCAGTCCTGCCAGTCTGCAATTTACACAGAAGAAGATGATTAAAGGTGCTTCACATTCTTAACTATGAGTTAAACACAGCTGGAGAAAAAGCTACTTTTTAAGAGGCCAGCAGCCTCAAACTCAATGGTTAATTCTCCTGGAAAAATTTCTACCATGGTGATGGTTAGGTTCAAGGTGTTTTATTCCCCTGAAATTACAGCTGGAAATATATATATATATGTATTTGGTTTAAATTAATGAGATTTGTATAATCGCTTCATCTTTATTTCTAATTGGTCTTAAAGGTATAAATGTTTTACATGCCTTGACTATAGAGTATTGATTCATAAGTTATTGGACATGATTTAAAAAATATAATGATGGTAACAAAAGGTAAGTTTAAAACTGACAATTTAAGGTTAAAGCTATCTTAAGCAACACGTGGCATGACAGAAGCCAAGAAATACAGGTCTCTAAGGTATCTCTAAATTGACATAATGTTTTACGTGATTCTTATCCTAGAACTCAGACATAAAAAATAAGACTTATAGTAATGTCTCTTCAATAAGTTACACTGTCATACACTCAAACACACAAGCTGATGGACAAACTTTGCAATATGAAAATAATGTGTTTGCTATTATTTTAAGGAGAAAGGATTGTTTAAAACTGGGTTTTGCTTTTAAAAAATTGTAGTTATGCTTTGATATTACAGGTTCCTTTTGTTATTTGACCTTCATACAGTGGGGTCTGGTTACAGGCTACTCCTTGCAAGATTGATGGGTGTAGGTCAGGCCTTATCTTACAGGCTTCACCTAGAGAGTTTTGGCCAAAAGAACATTTTTAACAGATTCACTCAGATGTGGTTCAAAATAAAGTTCAAACTTAGATCTATAAAACATTAATAAGGCTATATAGAAATAATAAAGGCATTAAAATTCGGCCTTAGATTCACCCCGAATATTTACACAGGAGGCTAGAGTAGCCCTCAAAAGAGTAGAACAAGGGTTGCAAGATGCAGTATTGTTTCGCTGCAAAGGAGAGAAAATTGCTTTATGCATTTTGTCTACCTTTTTGCAGCCTACAGGCCTGCTATGGCAGGAAGGTCCCCTGTTGTGGGTACATCCTAGAGCCTCACCAGCAAAATCTATTGATCATTACCCTACTGCAGTTGCTAAATTGGCCCTTCTAGAGATACAACAATGCCTACAGTTTTTTGGGAAGAATCTTACATCACTGATCATTCCCTATACTGCCTCTCAGGTGCAGGTTTTGTGTGGGACGATTGATGACTGGGTCATGGATTAATAGATAAGTAATCATTATCCCAGACATCCTCTGCTTTCATTTTTTAAGGAACATCCTGTGGTCTTTCCAAAAGTAACTGCACAAGCACCCTTGTCGGGTGCCCCCAATATATTTACAGAGGATCCAAAACAGGCCGTGGAGCTTATATGATCGAGCATAATGAGCCCGTTTTGTACCAATATCAGCCTGGCTCCCCACAGGTGGTTGAGTTACAAATTGTGTTAAAAGTTTTCAAAAAAAATGCTCCTTTCCATTTAATTTACTTTCGGATTCATCTTATGTGGTGAATGCTGTTAGGTACGATGAGTCATCTTATGAAGGAATTACAGAAAATTATCTGGTCCAGGGATTCAAAATTTTTTATATAACATATTAGAGCCCATTCTGGTCTGCCAGGCCCACTGAGTAAGGGCAATGACCTTGTTGATCGATGCACCAGAATAGAATATGCCTTCCTGGCCTCATCCCTGGAAGCTGCACAAAAATTTCATCAACAATTTCATGTTTCAGCTAGGACATTACAACAAAAATTCCATCTTTCCCATGCAGATGCATGACAGAGTGCCTACAATGTATAGTTTTTCACCATCCCCCGGGTATAGGAGTTAATCCAAAGGGCCTATTGCCCCTAAAATTATGGCAGATGGATATGACTCATATATCTGAGTTTGGAACCTTAAAGTATGTTTATGTCTCTGTGGATACATGCTCTGGCATTATCCATGCTACTGCCATGAGTGAAGAGAAGGCTCGCAATGTGATTGGACATTGCCTTGAAGCATGTGCTGCCTGGGGACAGCCTTGTCAGTTAAAAAAAGATAAAGGTCCAGCTTATACTGCTCAGTCGTTACAGTCTTTCTGCAAAAAAAAATGAATGTACAGTTAAATCATGGCCTTCCCTATAATCCCCAAGGTCAGGACATTGTAGAGCGTGTCCACCGCACCTTGAAGAAATGTTTAATAAAACAAAAAGGAGGAATAGGGAATGGAAGAACACCAAAAGAACGACTCTCATTAGCTCTCTTCGCTTTAAATTTTTTAAATCTGGACTCACAAAATCGGTCTGCAGCTGAGCGACATTCGCTTCACTGCCCTCAATCGACTGAAATGGTAAAATGATAAGATGTGCTTACTGGTCTATGGAATGGCCCAGACCCAGTTTTAGCATGGGCGAGGGGTTCTGTTTGTGTGTTTCCTCAGGATCGACAAGACCCAGTGTGGATTCCTGAGAGATTGATCCAGAAGTGCAACAAAAATAAAGATCCTATTATTGCTACTGATCCTCAGCAGGAGCCAGATGATGGAGCAGAGATGGGGAATATTCTCCATGTTTCCCAAACCCATGCCGATACGCCATGATGCCAAATTGTTTCCCAGTCTTTTTAGTGCTAACAAAACTTTTGATATTCCCTATTTACCTTTAGATAAAGAAATAGCTAAAATAGGCGAAAATAGAAATATGACCTTGACTGGTAGCCTATGTTTCGCATTTGGAGATAATATGTTACCTGATGGCTCATGCCCCAAATAATCTGTCATCTAGCATTGCTCATGCAATTGATGTGCAAGTGAGCCTTTATGGTCAACTGAAAGGAGGCTTAATGGTTATAAACCAAAGAATTGATTTAGTACAAGAACAAATTGAGACCTTGTGGCAGCTAGCTGAATTGGGATGTCAGTGGAAGTATTCTAGTTTATGCATTACCAACATTCATTATGAAAATTTTACAAGAGCTGCAAATTTGTCTAAACAAATGTCTAAGTATCTTTTAGGAAATTGGACTGGTGAATTTGACGCCCTGATGGACCAACTCCATATGGCCATCGTGACCGTGAATTCCACTCGAGTGGATGTGTCTTTGGCTGAAGGACCATCATCATAGATCAGCTGGGCGGTGTATCATCTGAAGGAGTGGGCGGGACTTAGAGTCCTTGCTGTTCTCATGATTTTAATAGCATTTGCTTGCCTGTGGTGTATCTGTAGGATAGGTTTGTCCAACAGAGACAGGCCGCAATGATGGTGCAGGCACTCACAGCTATCAAAGCTGGACAGTTCCCCCAGGCCTGGCTGGCAGCCTTAAAAGCCTAATAAGATGATTTCCATGAGTCCACTCGATGGGCTGAGAACATCAGGGGTCAGACCTCTACTCTTGCCTGATAGCGTGTTTAAAAATAAAAAAGGGGGATCAAACGGGAACAGAGAATGCATGGCCATGGTATGATTGGATCATGTCAAATTACCAAAATGCCTTTACCTCACTAGCTCCTCTTGCTTGCATTGAGGGAGAAGAATTTTTTCTTTATAATATGTCTGCTGTTAGGAATGTTAACAAAAGGGCAGTCAGACTTCTTAATGTAACCTTAAACTCACTTTTGCAAAACGTGAGTTATTCCTCTGCCCCGGTTTGCCTCAAACCACCCTTTTTCTTCCTGGTTAGTACCAATGTGTCTGATGATCGCCTAGATTGTAACAGTACCCATACACAATGTTATCTATCGGAATGTTAGGATGGTGGCAATGATACCGCCTTAATAGTTCACCTACCCATGTTGGTGCCCATTCCAGTTATAGAAGACCCAGACACTTTTCCTGTGGGACAATTGTTCCATGTCAAGAGAGATTTTGGTATTACTGCTGCCATTATTATAGCCATTACTATATCTGCAGCAGCCACTGCTACTGCTGCAGTTGCCATGGCATCTCAAGTGCAGACTGCAGAGGTAGTGAATAGTATAGTTGATCAGTCTTCACGAGCCTTACAGACTCAAAATCAATATAATTCCCATGTAGAAGCTGGATTACGACTTTTGAATCAGAGAGTAGATATTCTACAGGAAGAAATTAATGCACTTGTAACAATGGTACAGGTATCCTGCGTTAAACATACCCCAGGATTGTGTATTACCCCCCTCCAGGTGAATATGACAGCTCTAAAAGAAAGTCAGTAAAATATAAGTGAATTCCTTAAGGGAAATTGGTCTCTTGAGGGAGAATTATTAACCAAACAGCTTGTATTTCAGATAGCTTCGCTTAATGCCACAAGACTGAAGCCAATCACCATGGAGGACCTGACCTCGTGGATCTCCAGCACCTTTTCTTGGATCAAAGAGTGGGCTGGGATGTTAGCTATAGCTGCCCTTATGTGCGTAGCAGCTTTCATCTGCCTTTGGTGCTTCTGCCGCATTAAACGAGATCATGCAGTTCATAGAGCCATAGTTTATCAGGCTTTTGTAGCTATGGATGCTCAAGAAAACATCTCTGTTTGGCTGGCCTCCCTAAAATCTTAGAAGCCTTTGCTCCAGGGTACACTGAGCATAAAGTACTGTACATACAATACTGTTTTGAATCCAATGATACCCAAAGACAGGCAACTTCTCGGCGCTTGGATCAACCTATGACATGGGGCCCGGTGAGCGATAGGGTAATCCTTTGAGGGGTAAGACCAAGGCAGAGATGACCTAAGACAGGGGTCATTGGTCAGCAGAATGCCAGTGACCCGATTAGCCCTGACCTGGGATGGCTTCTATTAAAACAAAAAAGGGTGATATGTAGTAAGCCACCTTTTGTTCATCTCCATTACAAGATGGTGCTGGCCAGATGCAGATCCCTGGTAGTAATTCAACTTTAGTACGTGCGCAGTGTGCTGTATTTGTTATCACACTTACATGCTAATGAAGAATTCGCTTAGTTCACAAATTAGGAAGCGGCGCACTATCTTTTTATGGCAGACGGGGCTGAATAGGCTATATAAGGTGGCAGGAAGAGGGCTCGGGCCGCCAAAAGAAGAAAGTAAGCTTTGTTCAAGGTTCCTGAAATAAACTGTTAGAAGGAAGAAACTCCCCAGTGTTGCATCTTTCCTTGCTGGCGAGGTTAGACGTGACACTCTTCCTATTTCTATCTCATTGCTGTTAGGCAAGAATGTAATGTGAGGAGAAGGAGGAGGACGAGGAGGAGGAAGAGGAGGAGGAGGAGAAGGAAAAGAAGAAGAAGAGGAAGAAAAAGAAGAAAAGAAGAAGAAGAAGAAGAAGAAGAAGAAGAAGAAGAAGAAGAAGAAGAAGAAGAAGAAGAAGAAGAAGAAGAAGAAGAAGAAGAAGAAGAAGAAGAAGAATAGAGGAGAGAAAAGGGAAGGAGGGAGGGAGGCAGGGAGGGAGGAAGGGGACAAGAGGGAGGGAGCCAGAGAAGTACAGATGGAAGGAGGGAGCGAGCAAGAGGGAGGGGGGAAGGAGGGAGGCAGGGAGGGAAAGCAAAATTTATTAAGAAACAAAGTATCAGGCACCAGACAAATTATCCAAATCTGAAATTGTAATGGATTTAAAATGCTTTATCACATATTACAGTACAGAGCTACAGTGACAGAGCAGTTGTGACACCTCTACAAAAGCAGACATACAGATCATTGCAATAAAACAAAAACTGAAAATATACAAACAGGTTCTGGCCAGGTAATTATTGACAAAGGCATCAAAAATACACCCTGAATAAAAGAAAACGTATTCAAGACATCATGTTGGTGATACTTGCTATCTACTTCCAGAAGAATAAAATAAGATTCATTCAAACTGAACAAAAATAGATCCCAAATGAATCAAAACTTCATTTAGCATCTGAAATGTTCTGTTTGGTCTGGTGAAAGTCAATTTTAATCCCATCACTGGGGGAAAAATAAATGCTGCATTTTTTATGTCATTTGAGTATATTATCTATGCTTAAATCTTCACATAAATAGGTTTTATTTTGGATACCTTTGAAGGTTACATAACTGGTAAAATGTCATAGCAGGGTAGGCTTACACATAAAGAAAGATAGCAAGCATTGATATAAAGGCTCAAAGGATGTTAATGAAACAAGAACTGCTACATTGAAATGGGGTAGGGAAAGCAGGGTACAAGAGGAAATATAAGTAGGGATAAATAACATCAAACACATTTCTAAAAACTGATATGAAATTTCACCTACTGCTTTAGAAAATCTCTCTTTCTCTTTCACTCTCCCTTATCACATGAGTGTATGTGCGTGTGTGTCTGACTCCCTCTGAGTAAATATGTGTCTCTGTCTCTCTGTCTCTCTCTCTGTCTCTCTGTCTCTCTCTCTCTCTCTCTCTCTCTCTCTCTCTCTCTCTCTCTCTCTCTGCATGTGTGTGTGTGGTGGTTGATGATGGTGGTACCTAAAATATTGTCCCATTAGAGAAGTACTTGGCATTGTTAAAACTCTTAAGACTTATGAGAGATTGATTGCTTACACCTATATATTCACCATGTATGAGTCTATCTGTTAATAATATTCCAATAAGAACTAAAAAATGAAATGTTTAAGGAACGTGGCCTTATAGAACTAAAAGTTCTATATTTTAGTAAAATAATTTTTATCAAAAAGTACAAATATTATAAATTTATACTCCAGTGTGACTTTTCTACTTATTTAAATTTGTGTATTTGATTGTTTACATTTTTTAGAAATGGCCTTTTCTGTTTTGATGTATGGGTTATAATGCAAATAGAATTATTATATATTCACTTGATGCTTAATCTAAATCATCTTCTACCATGCCTGATATAACTACATACAGACAACCTACTTGGAAGGAAAAACATGTCTTATAATATTCTCACTTGAATTTATATGTGTGCTTAATGAATGTCTTCTTAGTCAGGTTCAATTACATGTATAAGATGAAATCATTGATGATTTTATCATGAATGAGTTTTCCATTAAATTAATATATTCCAAACTTACTACCTTGTATATTGTCTAATCCTATTTAAAATATTTTTCATATTATTTTTCACTCCAATTTTTCTTCCATTTTCTTACTCAATATAAATAGCACTGCATTAAGTTTAAGTGAGACTTCTTTGAAAATAAATTCCAGTTTAGTCACATATCATTGTTTTTCATTGAAGGTGTTTAAAATTTAGCATAATAGCTATTTTGAAATGCAACATCATTTGGTTCAACACTAATTTTCTTAATGTGCCATGTAAGCTAAGGATTTAATATTTTCTAAAACTCTACCCACTGCATTTAGAAAGGGAACATTCACTCTTTGTACTTGTATATATTACTAGCCTACCACCACATTTTACAAGGACTCAATATGAACAATTACTTCAGCAGAGACACTTCATTTGGATTGATGAACAATACAGTAACAGTGGATACTTGGAGTTAGACTATATGCGTTTTAAAATATTAAATATGTAGTACAATTTAGGAGTCAGGCACAAAGTTGACAAGTAGTAGCCATGTAAGAGTTCATTTTATAATGTTGATTTGATTTTGTTATGAGTTGCCTAGGAAGGTTAGCAATAGCACACATCTTTGGGTGTGTTGTGAGAACATTTCAGGAATGTTTTAACTGGGTGTTCAAGACATAACCTGAATACAGAGGTAGCAATAATAAACATGATTAGGTTCTTGGTTGAAGTCATATAAGCTAGAGATTTGCTGTTTACTGGATATTTGATGTGCAGAGCAGACATTACACTCCTAAACCATGAAGTCACCTGCTATCTTGGATCCCCTGACATGCTGTTACTGTGCTCTGAAACTCTGAGTTAACATAAAGCCTTTATTCAGTGAGCTCTGGTCATACATTTGGTCACATAGGTGAAAATAAAATAAGTAATCCATGGACATTAAGTATCCCCTCCTTTCTTTTCACAATATAGTTTATCTCCAACATGCTTAGGATCTTTTACAAAGCTAGCACCAAAAAGTATTCACATTTATCTGACAAAAGGAACAGAACACTACCTTTGCATTCACTGTCTAAGAATGATGCTAGATTATGCCAGATACTATCTGACATATTTGAAAAATAATTTCATCCTTTTATGAGAGATTTAACGAACACTGCAGTAGTTTCCATAGGAATGTCCTTCATACAATCACTCATATAAGGATGTGCTTATACAAAGCTGTTAGAGCAGTTGAAGAAAGATATTCAAATGATTTTAAGTAAGGAAATTGTGCTAAGGAACTTGAATGACAGAAAGGACAGTATCATTAAAATGGGGAGTAGGAGTATAAAGCATCTTGGGGTGACTCTTACCAAACATGTGAAAGATCTGTATGACAAGAACTTCAAGACTCTGAAGAAGGAAATGGAAGAAAACCTCAAAAAATGGGAAAACCTCCCATGCTCATGGATCAGTAGAATCAATATAGTTAAAATGGCCATTTTGTCTAAAGCACTATACAGATTCAATGCAATACCCATCAAAATCCCAACTCAATTCTTCACAGAGTTAGAAAGAGCAATTATCAAATTCATCTGGAACAACAAAAAACCCAGGATAGCTAAAACTATTCTCAGCAACAAAAGAAAATCTGGGGGAATCAGTATCCCTGACCTCAAGCAATACTACAGAGCAATAGTGTTAAAAACTGCATGGTATTGGTACAGTGACAGGCAGGAGGATCAATGGAACAGGATTGAAGATCCAGAAATGAACCCACACACCTATGGACACTTGATCCTCAACAAAGAGGCTGAAAACATCCAATGGAAAAAAGATAGCCTTTTCAACAAATGGTGTTGGTTCAACTGGAGGTCAGCATGCAGAAGAATGCGAATTGATCCATCCTTGTCTCATTGTACTAAGCTCAAATCCAAATGGATCAAGGACCTCCACATAAAGCCAGACACTCTGAAGCTAATAGAAAAGAAACTGGGGAAGACCCTTGAGGACATCAGTACAGGGAGAAAGTTTCTGAACAGAACACCAATAGCGTATGCTCTAAGAGCAAGAATTGACAAATGGGACCTCATAAAATTACAAAGTTTCTGTAAGGCAAAGGACACCATCAAGAGGACAAATCAACAACCAACAAATTGGGAAAAGATCTTCACCAATCCTACATCAGATAGAGGGCTAATATCCAATATATATAAAGAACTCAAGAAGTTAGACTCCAGAAAACCAAACAACCCTATTAAAAAATGGGGTACAGAGTTAAACAAAGAATTCTCACCTGAAGAACTTCGGATGGCAGAGAAGCATCTTAAAAAATGCTCAACTTCATTAGTCATTAGGGAAATGCAAATCAAAACAACCCTGAGATTTCATCTTACACCAGTCAGAATGGCTAAGATTAAAAATTCAGGAGACAGCAGGTGTTGGAGAGGGTGTGGAGAAAGAGGAACACTCCTCCACTGCTGGTGGGGTTGCAAATTGGTACAACCACTCTGGAAATCAGTCTGGTGGTTCCTCCGAAAACTGGGCACCTCACTTCCAGAAGATCCTGCTATTCCACTCCTGGGCATATACCCAGAAGACTCCCCACCATGTAATAAGGATACATGTTCTACTATGTTCATAGCAGCCCTATTTATAATTGCCAGATGCTGGAAAGAACCCAGGTATCCCTCAACAGAAGAGTGGATGCAAAAAATGTGGTATATCTACACAATGGAGTACTATTCAGCCATTAGAAACAATGAATTCATGAAATTCTTAGGCAAATGGATGGAGCTAGAGAATATCATACTAAGTGAGGTAACCCAGACTCAAAAGGTGAATCATGGTATGCACTCACTAATAAGTGGTTATTAACCTAGAAAACTGGAATACCCAAAACATAATCCACACATCAAATGAGTTACAAGAAGAAAGGAGGAGTGGCCCCTGGTTCTGGAAAGACTCAGTGAAACAGTATTCGGCAAAACCAGAACGGGGAAGTGGGAAGGGGTGGGTGGGAGGACAGGGGAAGAGAAGGGGGCTTACGGGACTTTCGGGAGTGGGGGGGCTAGAAAAGGGAAATCATTTGAAATGTAAATAAATTATATCGAATAAAAAAAAAGAAATACTTAAACTTTATGATAAGAAATAATGCATCGTACAAAAAAAAATGGGGAGTAGGAGAAATTAGGGAAATGAATGAGTAGGCTATGCCTGTCTGGGTGATTGAAATATCAGATGTGCTACAAATCAAGATATGAAAACAAGATCTGGGTGTGGTGGTTCAGGCCTTTAATCCCAGCATGTGGGAGGCAGAAGCAGACAGACCTCTGTGAGTTCAATGTGGTCTACAAAGTGAGTCCCCAAACACACAGGTGTGTTACAGAGAAATTCTGTCTTGAAAAACACGACCAAAGAATGTAGGGGCAAATGGAAATTAGACTGGAAATGGTGAGTTAATTGTGAAATTGGAAAGGAGGTGGTGTGGGGAATGGAAGGTGACTCACAAGAAATGAGGCCTTGGAAAGGGACATGGGAAGTGAGTATGATCAAAATAAATCATGTTATAACTGAATGCCAATGTCGTTGATACCCCATCACTTTTTCTAATAAATGTATGCAGATATTTTTAATAAGCTTTAGTGCAGTGAGAAATTTAGTCTAGAATACAGAGAACCATGAGATGGATACCATGAAATAGGACTTCCAGAATCTTAGCAAGGTAATAGGAACAGAAAATAACTGTAGGTTAAAAGAAAAGAGGCCACTTAAGGGAAGCTGAGGAACACATCAAAGGAATAACAATAAACATATGAGTTTTCCTGGCTGGCTCAAAGTCAGAATAAAAAGGGTGCAACCTATACAAAACATATGCGACTTACTAAAAAAAGGAGGGAAAGAGTGGATTAAAGAATACAATGTGTGTGTAAGGATAACACTGTAGAAACTGAAGGTACAAAATATCATTAAAGCATTCTTTGTAATATGACCAAGTTAACAAAACTTAAGAAGTACAACATTACAAAAAAGGAAATATCTGATTTATGATTAGATGCTAATGTCAGTCGTTCATGAGCACTGCATTAGGTATAACATTAGTCCGTGGGATAGGGATATTCCCAATCAAATATGTTATTACGAGTGTGTCAGCAGTTTCCCACATGCTGCCATAAAGAAATAATAAGTGGGTCAATCATAATCTCCATGGAAAGCAGGCAGGAAAACATAGTTATGAAGAACAATGAACATTTTAATAAACCTGTAATACAGTCCAATAGACAGAGAAGGGATACTTGGTTAATATCATATGGTGGTAAGAGAGGGAAAGAAGATACACAGAGCCATGAGTTCTGGGCAGAATTCTGATACAGAGGAAGACTGGGTTGGCTTGAGGGTCAAATCAAATTTTAGAATACATATGAAAAGACCAGAGTATTGGATGTGAGGAACAACTACTTAAACTAGTTCAAATGGTGTATCTAGAAAAGATTAGAATTGGGGCAGAGAGTGATAAGCTAGGAATGTTGAAGTCTTAAGGAACATGGCAAGTTCTGTAGACAGTAGGGGTACAGAGTAATTTCTCAGGAGAAAGACATTTATATCATGACTATTTCCAGAGAAAATGTTATCTTAGCAATATTTTATTAAAACAAATCTGACAAGGAACAAAACTGAAATCCTCAGGGACAATAGGAGGTTGGCAGAATTACCATAGCAAAAGCTGAAGGAGCTGAAGGAGGTCTCAAAGTACTTGGTTTGTAGAGTTACAAAAGATGTGTCTCAAATGCCAATGTGTAGATAATGGCTATAAAATATAATTTGTCTTTTAAATAAAAAAATTGCCATATGACCTATTAAATATCTTTTTTGAACAGATATTACATTAACATACTTAATGGGTGGTAGACAGTCGCATTCCCAGTAGTCAAGTATGTCTTACAGCAACTGAGAAAGCAGAGCCAGTGGCTTCTATATGCTGATTTGTTGGTTTCTGCTCTTCTTTTCCCTTTTTTTTCCTGATTGAATTCACTTTGAGTATGTGGACATTGTAACTCAGAGAGAATCTAGGAAAGAAAATGTTTAAATTTTTCCAATGTCTTAAGCCAATTTATGAAACATTTGGCTGCCCTGTGTATCCTAGCTCCCTGGATTGGTAATGCCAGGCAACAATATATGGCTTCTAAGAAAATTAATACAGAATTGAGCAAGCCTTTCCCCTTCAATATTTGCTTTTAATTTTCTCAGCAAAATGCTTTACATCTTGTGCAATGGATGCAGTATTTCGTTGAGAGTCTCTCAACAACTTTAAATTGTTTTGATCAATATACTTATAGATTGGTCTAAGCCAGAAAATAAGAAAATCATGATGAAGGAAAGAGTGAAGAATATACTAGAGCAACAGACTTTCCCAGTGAAAAATAGAAAAACTACAAGCTTAAAATAAAGTTGATGTTTTGAGTAAGGTAAACTGTAGACCACAATTCTATCCGAAGCAAAGTCGAGCAACGCAGGCTTGCTCAACTGAAGATCTGCAGATTTCACAAAGAATCACACTCAATGAGATTTCTCAATAGCCTTGGGGAAAATAAGATACAATCAATGCAATGTGTCCTAGGAGTTAGGTGATGGGTCTGAAATATGCAAACTTAAGTTTTGAGTGAACCCTAAGCGTAAAAGTGGAAGTCATATAAATGCATGGAAAGAGAATTGGAGCACAAAGTGTAAAACAGACTACCAGTCAGAAAGACAAAGTTTAGAAGAGAACCTAGATGCCATTTGTACAATGGTCTCAAGATATCATATTGGAATGAGAAAACTTGTGATCTCACAAAATTGTATATAAGCAGAACTACTATCCAAAACACTCCCGAGTAAAACATCAGTGTAGGGAAGGAAAGAAAACAGTCAATATAATATTTCAAATGTAAATAATGTTATTAACTAAAAATGCTATGTAAAAAAGAACATTTCATATGTAAGTAGGATATTTCAATTCAATTTATGAGATTATTTAGATATAATCAAATTATATATTGCTCAAAATATTCTTGTTAAATTGATCTATAAATATAAGGAAAAGTCAGAGCACTAAAAATAATCTATTCCCCATGCAAATTTCCTGATATAATAAAGCCACAAATACTAACTAATACAATGTAGTTTTCATCAGGTAATAATGGTTTTTACTTTATGGCAAAATTATAAATTGTCATTTGTGTTCAGGAAAGGTTTACGAATCACAGATAGCCTGAATGTTATTTATGTTTGTCTATTTTGGCACTGATTTCTATGGACGGGCAACTTAAATCTTTTAATAGAATTTTCTTGTGTTAATGGGACTCATGTCTTCAGTATCTGTCACTTGTGACAGTTCTTCAGTCTCTCTCCTTTCCCCTTGTCCTGCCTGGTCTTCCTCAGGCTGTCTTATAGCCTCTCCTCATTACAGAGCAGGCGATGACAGAGTCATCTCCAATGACTAAACTTCAGTTTTCTTCTCTATGTTCACTTGTCTGCTGAATGTATGTATCTAAGTACATATTTACATTTATTGGTCTATTTTGAATTTATCATTTTCCCCACTATTCTAAAGAAAGTAGCAGATGCTATAGACACAGAGCTATAATCTCTCCCCTGCATTTAAGTATGTTATTCAGAAAAGGAGCATCTCAGGAGTGTCACAGACATTGGTAATAAATAAATCAGATGACCATAAAAGCTGCTGAAAGTGTCAGGTAAGGACACACTGACCTCAGGGTCCTTATAATGGAAAGCCCTGTAGAATTGCACATTGTGATGAAGAGGTGAAAATACACTTCCAATTTCACCTTTAAAAATCTGGCTTTACACGATAATCAATTTCATCCATTAGGCATTTGGAGAAATTAAGAATATTACTCATTATCTCCTATTATATTTTCAACCCACTCTTGGTCTCACTTTAAGGATCATATTTAGATCAAATGGCAAACTCACTGTACCCTTACAAGTTGAAATAACCCAGCATATTGGCTGAAGATATTTTCCCCTTCTGCATTCTTTATAATTTCTTTCATGATTCATACAGTATATAAAGTGTGTATTCTGATAAAGTTATATAATACAAAAGGTAACATCAAATTTTAACATCTGTGAAATTCCAATTTGAAATGTTATTTGTGCTTAATGTCCTTTAATCCATTTATACATATTATATTGTAATATATATATATATATATATTATAATAGCTTGGTGCTTCACTTCTCATTGAAAAGAATATTCATGACCTTATGCAACCACCTGGTTTATAATGAAATAATTACTGATGATCATAAAGCTTTCTTTCTAGAAATTACTTCCCCTTCATTGTTCTTTTGTTCCCTTTTAAGTAAATCATTTTAAAACAAAATACAAACACCAGCTCACCTAGCTCAAATACATGTACATGAATACAGGAGCCAAGCTTTGGTTAACACAAATGTTCATTACCATTATTTTGTAAGTTTTATCTGAACCAAACAACTTAGTAACTCGCTGGTATTACACCTCTGACTTTCATTAAAGTTTTTCAGTAAAGACTGTGACAACTGCAGAGAGCACAGGGTTCACTGACAGTGAGGTAGACATGCGTATTTTTATTTATGTCTGAATATCAAGCTGAATCTAATGGAAGTTAATGAGACGGTCTGATGGTGAAGTGCTCGTATAGAAGGATGACGACCTGCACATGATCCTCAGCTCCAGTGTAAACAGCCAGGAATAGTAGTGAAGCGCAGGGGTAGATCTGGTAGAAAGAAAACAGGATGAAGAGAAAAATCAGGAAGTAGAAGAGGAACACCAACCAGTGTCTTCTTTAAATATCCATTTGGAGGTTGCAGCTTTCAGTGCCAATATCAGGGTACACTTGCCAGATGCCATTTATTGGTGCTTCCTTTGTAAATTAATGCCACTTTTACCAAAGGCCACGGTGTTGGCTGTAGGTAATAAGTAAATATCAGACATATTCTATTCCACAAATCTTTAGAACAATCTACTTCTCTATTTCCTTATCATGAGGCTACAATCATGACAGGGGGACACAATTGTACTCATAGCCTGCTAATGCACCATCATATTCCATCCTTGCACTTCTGGGAATGACCATACAAAATAATGCTTTCATTATACTCTTCCTAAATGTGGATCACGATCCTCTTGGAGGATAAACAATCTTTTTGTAAGGCTCAAATAAGTCCAACCATCAGGAAACACAGATATTTACATTATGATTGGTGACAGTACTAATATTAATTATGAAGTACCAATGAAATAATTTTATGGTTGGGGTCGCTACAACATCAGAAACTGTATTAAAGGGTCACTGCATTGGGAAGATTGAACTGGTAAAGAGAACTTGGAATGTTGATTTACAGGCATAGACCTGTTAACATCAAGGCTCCTTTAGTTAAGTTGATGAAAGAATTAGGGAAGAGTGAATAGATAGCAAAAGAGAAAAAGAAGCAATGTCATGTAACAATTCAATACAAATAGACTAAATTTATTTTTGAAAATCAAGCTGTTCATGGTATGCACCAAGCTACCAAAGTTCTAAAGCCTCTGCTGTCTTTATGTGATGCCTGTGTGTGTGCTCTCAATATGTGTGTTTCTTGTTCTTTTTCTTTGTCTCTTTTTCTGTTCATTGGCTTGTTTTGTCCTTTGCAAGTTTTGTTGTTTCAATGGTTATTTTCTTTTTTGCTTCTTCTTCTTCTTCTTCTTCTTCTTCTTCTTCTTCTTCTTCTTCTTCTTCTTCTTCTTCTTCTTCTTCTTCTTCTTCCTCTTCTCTTCTTCTTCTCTTCTTTTTTCTTCTTTTTCTTCTCCTCCTTAAATTAATTGACTTTTTATATATTTTACACCCTTACTCAGTTTTCCATTCTTACTCTTCTTCCAGTCTCTCCCCACACCTTCATTGGCCACCATATCCACTCCTCCTCAGTCTCTCTTCAGAGAAAGGCAGACCTGGATGATCAACTAGACGTGGCATAACAGGTTAGAGTAAGACTAAGCAACTTTCCTCATATTAAGGGTAGACAAAGTTTCCCAGTAGGAGGAAATGGTCCCAAAGACAGGCAACAGAGTCAGAGATAGCTCCTGCTTCCACTATTATGAGTCCCACTAGATAGTGAAGCTACACAACGGTATCATATGTGCAGCGGACCTAGGTCAAGCCCCTGCAGGATCCCTGGTGGGCTGGTTTGTACCTGTGAATCCCTATACCTCCAGTTAGTTGACTTTGGTGTCCTTAATCCCTGTGGCTCTTACAATCCTCCTTCGCTCCTCTTTAATGAGATGCCCCAAGAGCTGCCTAATGGTTGGCTGTGGGTCTCTGCATTTGTTTCCATTAGTTGCTAGCAGAAGTCTCTCTGATGTTAACTGAGCAAGACACAAGTCTATGAAAAAACAGAATCTTACTAGAAATCATATAATTTAATTTTTCCATTCATATTTGGTTCTATAGTGTGTTGCTCTACTGTCCAGCCTCTGGTTCCTGACTTTCCTGGCAGTATCAGGGGTGGGTTCCCTCTCAAAGCATGAATGTCAAGCAGGACAAGTCGTTGGTTGTCATTCCCACAGTTTTTGTGCCTTCCTTACTGCAAAACACCTTGTAGGACAACAACATTGTAGACTAATTCTTTTGTTGCTAGATTGGTGTGCCTATCTCCTCTGGAAATTTTGTGTGGGTACAGGAGATGGGTAATACAGGCTCCATGTGCCCCACAGGCTGCATGTTTACCTCAGATCACCAACAGAGATTCCTGGGAGTTTCCATTACTAGATTTATAGCTCATGCAAGAAACTCCCCCCCCCCACTTCCAGTTGTCTCTTCGAGTATTCTTTCCTTCCATCCTTGTGTTTGCTTGTCTGTTTTTCTTTTTTATTATCTATATCCTTTGTTTACATTCCAAATGATTTTCCCCTTCCTGCTTTCCCCCTCCCCCTAAATCCCATAAGCCCTCATCCCTCCACCAGTTTTCCAGTCAACCCCTTCCTCCATTGAACATCTGGGTTCTTTCCAGCTTCTGGCTATTATAAATAAGGCTTCTATGAACATAGTGGAGCATGTGTCCTTATTGCATGCCAGGGAATCCTCTGGGTATATGCCCAGGAGTGTTATTGCAGGGTCCTCTGGAAACATTGTTGCCAGTTTTCTGAGGAACTGCCAGACTGATTTCAGGGTCGTTGTATCATCTTGCAATCCGATGAGCAGTGGAGGAGTGTTCCTCTTTCTCCACATCCTTGCCAACATCTGCTGTCTCCTGAGTTTTTAATCTTAGCCATTCTGACTGCTGTGAGGTGAAATGTCTGGCTAGTTTTGATTTGCAATGACTAATGATATTGAACATTTCTTAAGGTTGTTCTCAGTCATCTGAAGTTCTTCAGGTGAAAATTCTTTGTTTAGCTCTGTACCCCATTTTTAATAGGGTTATTTGGTTTTCAGGTGTCTAACTGCTTCAGTTCTTTTATATATATTGGATATTAGCCTTCTGTCAGATGTAGGGTTGGTGAAGATCTTTTCCCAATTTGTTGGTTGCCATATTTTCCTTTTGATGGTGTCGTTTGTCTTATAGAAACTTTGCAATTTTATGAGGTCTCATTTGTCAATTCTTGATCTTAGAGCATAAGCTATTGGTATTCTGTTCAGGAAATTTTTCCCTGTGCCCATGTCTTTAAGTCTCTTCCCCACTTTGTTTTCTCAAAGTCAGTTAAGAATTGTGTTGGAATTTTGATGGGGTTGCATTGAATCCTTCAATTTTTATTGGTAAGATAGAAATACTTGCTATGTTAAACCTACCAATCTACAAGCATGGGAGATTTTTCCATCTTCTGGTAATCTTCCATTTTGTTCTTCAAAGACTTGAAATTCCTGTAAAACAGGTCTTCTTTTTTTTATTTAATTTATTGATATATTTATTTACATTTCAAATGATTTCCCCTTTTCTGGACCCCCACTCCCCGAAACTCCCATCAGTCCCCTTCCCTCCCCCTGTTTTCACACCCAACCCTTCCCACTTCCCTGTTCTGATTTTGTTCTATACTGCTTCACTGAGTCTTTCCAGAACAAGGGGCCACTCCTCCGTTCTTCTTGTACCTCATTTGATGTGTGGATTATGTTTTGGGTATTCCATTTTTCTAGGTTAATATCCTCTTATTAGGGAGTGCATACCATGATTCATCTTTTGAGTCTGGGTTACCTCACTTAGTATGATGTTCTCCAGCTCCATCCATTTGCCTAAGAATTTCATGAATTCATTGTTTCTAATGGTTGAATAGTATTCCATTGTGTAGATATACCACATTTTTTGCATCCACTCTTCTGTTGAGGGATACCTGGGTTCTTTCCCACTTCTGGCAATTATAAATAGGGCTGCTATGAACATAGTAGAACATGTATCCTTATTACATGCTGGGGAATCTTTTGGGTATATGCCCAGGAGTGGTATAGCAGGATCTTCTGGAAGTGAGGTGCCCAGTTTTCGGAGGAACCGCCAGACTGATTTCCAGAGTGGTTGTACCAAATTGCAACCCCACCAGCAGTGGAGGAGTGTTCCTCTTTCTCCACATCCTCGTCAACACCTGCTGTCTCCTGAATTTTTAATCTTAGCCATTCTGACTGGTATAAGGTGAAATTTTAGGGTTGTTTTGATTTGCATTTCCCTAATGACTAATGAAGTTGAGCATTTTTTAAGATGCTTCTCCACCATCCGAAGTTCTTCAGGTGAGAATTCTTTGTTTAACTCTGTACCCCATTTTTTAATAGGGTTGTTTGGTTTTCTGCAGTCTAACTTCTTGAGTTCTTTATATATATTGGATATTAGCCCTCTATCTGATGTAGGATTGGTGAAGATCTTTTCCCAATTTGTTGGTTGCCAATCTGTCCTTTTTATGGTGTCCTTTGCCTTTCAGAAACTTTGTAATTTTATGAGGTCCCATTTGTCAATTCTTGATCTTAAAGCATATGCTATTGGTGTTCTGTTCAGAAACTTTCTCCCTGTACCGATGTCCTCAAGGGTCTTCCCCAGTTTCTTTTCTATTAGCTTCAGAGTATCTGGCTTTATGTGGAGGTCCTTGATCCATTTGGATTTGAGCTTAGTACAAGGAGACAAGGATGGATCAATTTGCATTCTTCTGCATGCTGACCTCCAGTTGAACCAGCACCATTTGTTGAAAATGCTATCTTCTTAATGCTTATTTAGAGTTGCACCAAGATATTTCATAGTCTTTCTGGTTATTGTGAAGGATGTTTTCTCAGGCTGTTTATCATTTTTGTAATTTTTTTTTTTACTTTATCTGGTATCTAGTCAGTTACTGATGCAGTTATCAGCTGTAGGAGTGCCCTGGTATGATTTTGGGGGTCACTTTAAGTATACCACCATATCATCTGCAAATAGTTATACTTTGATTTCTCCCTTTTGAAACTGTATATCTTTAATCTCCTTTAGTGCTCTTATTGCTCTAACTAAAACTTAAAGTACTATATTGAATAGATATGGAGAGAGTAGATAGCCTGTTTTTCTTGTCTGTTATTTTAGTGAAATTGCTTTAAGTAGAATTTAAATCTCAATTTCATTTTATATTATATTTGATTCACTTGCTGCATAGTGCTTTTAGTATTTTTAGGTATATGTCTTGTATACGTGGTCTTTCCAAGACTTTTATTATGAAGGTTGTAGGATTTTGTACAAGGCTTTTTTCCAGCATCTAATGAGAAGATAGTGTCAGTATATTTTTTCTTTCAGGTCATTTATATAGTGGGTTAATTACATTGCCATATTTTTGTGTATTGAAACCCACCTGCATCTCTGAGATGACTCCTACTTGATCAAAGTAGATGAGTTTTTTGAGGTGCTCTTTGATTCAGTTTCCTAGTATTTTATTGGACATTTTTACATCTATGTTCATGAGTGAAATTGGTCTGAAATCCTCGTTCTTTGTTTAGTCTCTATGTCATTTAGGTTTCAGAGTGATTATGACTGAATAAGATAAATTTGACAACATTTCCTCTGTTTCTGTTTTGTAAAATAATTTGTGAAGAATTGGTATTAGCTCTTACTGAATGTTTAGTAGAATTCTGCCCCTTCCCAAAAGAAGCATATGGCCCTGGGCTTTCGGCAAAGTTTAATGTCTGCTTCTATTTCCTTATGAGTTATAAGTCTACTAAAATTGTTAATCTGATCTTGAGTTAACTTTCTCAGTGGTATATATGAAGAATAATTTCCATGGTTTTTTATTTTCAATCATGCACAGTTTAAGCTTTTGAAGTAAGACCTAATGATTCCTTGGATTTCCTCAGTATGTTAGGTCTGTGTTTTTATTTCTGATTTTGTTAATTTAGATTCTCTCTCTCTCTCTCTCTCTCTCTCTCTCTCTCTCTCTCTCTGTGTGTGTGTGTGTGTGTGTGTGTGTGTGTGTCTTCTTCACTCCCTCCCTTCCTCCCTTCCTCCCTCGCTCCTTCATGACCCCCTCTCAGTTGATTTGGATAAAGGCTTGTTTATATTATTGATATTCTCAAAGAAGCTCCTTTTTTACACTGGTTCTTTGTATTCTTTTCTTCATTTCTTTTTGATTGATTTTCAACCTGAGATTATTTTCTGCAATTTATTCTTCATAGGTCAGTTGGCTTCTTTTGGTTTTAGAGATTTCATGAATCTCCTTAAGTTGCTAGTATAAAATCTCACTATGTTCTGTATGAAGGTACTTAATTCTATAAACTTTCCCCTTAATGCTGGTACTCTTGTGTCTCATGAATTTAGGTATGTGTTGCATTCATTTTCATAGAATTCATGGAAGTCATAAATTTCTTTCATTATTGTTTCTTGACCCAGACATCATTGAAGAGAGAGTTGTTCAGTTTCTATAGTTTCTAGGTTTTCTGTTGTTTCTATTATTGAAGACCAGCTTTAATCCATATTGGTCTGAGATGATACAGGGTCTATTTCAATTATCTTGTATCTTTTGAAGCTTGCATAGTGAAAGATTATATGGTCAGTTTCAGGGAAATTTTTTATGAGATGCTGAGAAGAAGTTATACAATTTGTCTTTGGGTAAAATATCCTGAAGAAGGTATCAGACATATAGTAGATTCATTGAGACATAATGTTTGTTAGTTCCTTGCTTTTATGTTTATTTTCTGTCTGGATGCTTTGTCATTGGTGAGAGTGGGCTATTGAAATCTCCCACAATTAATGTGTGAGGTTCAATATGTGATTTAAAATTTACTAATGTTTCTGCTACAAATGTGGATGCCCTTGCACTTGGGGCATACATGTTAAGAATTGAGACACAGTCTTGGTGAATTTTTCCTTTGGTGAGTATAAATTTTCCTCTGCCATTAATTTCAATTATCTTTCCTTGAATATCTGGGTTTGTTGTTGTTGTTTTGATATTAGAATGGCTATACCATCTTGCATTTTGGATCCACTTGCTTAGAAAATATTTTTCCATCTCTTTACTCTAAGGTAATGTTAAACTTTGATGTTAATAAGTGGTTCTTCTATGGAACAGGATGGATCCTGTTTTGTATCTATTCTGTTACTGAATCCATTGATGTTGAGAGTTGTCAATATCCAATAATTCTTCTTATTTTGGTGGTGAGGTATGTGTTTCCTTCTTTTGTTTTGGCTATTCTGTTATTGTTTATTTATTCTGTTTTCTGGGGTATAGTTAAACTCCTAAGGTTGAAGTTTTGAATCTAATGCCTTCTGTAGGCCTGGATTTGTGGATAGATATGGCTTCAATTTGTTTTTAATGTTGCAATATCTTGTTTCCCTATCCCTGGGGTTATGGATGTCTGCTTGGTCTCTGGGTTTATTACTACTCCAAGTCCTCTAGTACGGCCACCTAAGTTGTGGGCCAGAATATGGAGTTCAGCAGAAGGGGTACAATTTGATGTTTTATGGTTGGCTTTAAATTAGGTTTAGTGGGGTGAGGCTAGTTTCTTACCTGGCTTCTGTAGTTCCTATATGGTCTACTGGAAGGCATCTGGATATGTGGACTGAAGAAAAAACCCCAGGGGAATGGGTATTTTGGAAGGCTTTGTGGAGTGCAAGTGGGCTGTGCATCATATCTTATCTGGAGTCCTAGAAACATATATGGCTTCTTGGAAAACAGAAGTCTTCTGCCAATATTGTGGACCAGAATATGGGCTCAGGAAAGGGAGTACATTTTGGGACCATTTGTGTTGGCGAGTAGACAGTGGAGTCTTGCCTGGTTTCCTAGTGCTAGCATGGCCTCCCTTTATTTTTAATGTCTATTATTTTTTTAATGAGACAGTAAAAGAAATATGTGAACTTGGTTGAATTGGAAGGTAGACAGTCTCTGAAATGAATTTGGAGAAAGAAAACAATATTTAGAAAATGCTTAATGAAAAAAATTTTCAAAAAAATCACCCATATTTGAAAGTTTATTTTAATAGTAATATTACAGACTTGAGAACGTTCTAGAGAAGCAAAAATGTCTGTGAAAAGAACAGTGGGCAAAAGGTGGATGTCAAAGCCTTCTCAGGGTATCAGGAGCAAAGAAGCTTTCTTCAGTTTCTTTATTGTATAAATGCATGGTATCCTTCAGACACCTGAGTGAATAAAAAAAAAAAGGCCATTCATTAAATTCACAGTTGTAAGGACATAGATATTTTGAGGATACACAGTACTAAGCTCCTAAGGCCAAATGTTTTCTAAGAAGAATGTAATTCTATTGTCAAAATTGTCAAATAATGATGAATTTGACAAATGTTTGCAACTGCTTTATCCATAAAATACCCTAAACTATTATAAAAATATAATTATAATAACTTTCTGTGGGAAACTGGTTTAAAACAAACAATGCATCCAGTATTGTCACAGACATTTTTATTATTTTTACTGAGTAGGAATAAAAACAAATTTCAGGCACTCTGTGATTGATCTGAAAAGTCCTCCTTGAATTGGAATTGGGTTTCCTTGACACAGAGAAAATGACAGTGATTCTACAGAAATAAGGCCTTAATATATCCATTACTTCTCTGCTTCTTTTCCTCAGGGTAAATGTTTCTGTTTATTTATAAATGCCTACAAGATTTGAACGGTTAGCAATGATGACCTTTCCTGTTATTTCCGAGTCATCCACTTCTATTGTAAAATCACCTTTTCAAGTTGATTACCAGTGGTTTTAGTGGCAGATATTGGGAACTATTTTGGTTTCCTTGGCATGACCTTAAAATTGACACTATTTTTAAAAAGCAGGCTTTGTATTCTGGTGTGTTAAATACTCAGTTTTCTGAGCAGGCTTATCATCTGGAGGGTGCAGATCTGATCTAACACATCAAGCTCATCCTGAGTAAAGGTAAAACTGCACATTCTATTCTGCTCTCATGGCTAAACTGATTATGTTAAAACTGATTAAATGTAAACTAGATGATAGCATATTAACTGCTGTAAAGTTTTGTTAAACTATGATGGCCCCAGATGGCAACTTCATGAGTTCTTATGAGCAAACTCCAGCAATCTTCTAAAAAATTATGTGGAATTAGGAGTTGTGCATTCCTTCTCTCTAGATTCCAAGCAATTATTGTGTCTTTCTTATTTTAGTTCCTAAATAGCCAATAGTCACATTCTCTTTTTCCTTTTTTCATTAGATATATTCTTTATTTACATTTCAAATAATTTCCCCCTTCCTTATTTACCTCCCCCCAAGAAACTCCCATAATCCATCTCCCCTCCCTCTGTTCTCCAATCAACACCTTCCTTCTTCGCTGTCCTGGTATTCCCCCCCCCCCCCCCCCCCCGCACTTTGCACTGAGCCTTTCTAGGACCAGGGGCCTCTCCACCCTTTGATTTTCAACAAAGCCATCTTCTGCTGCCTATGTGTCTGGAGCCATGGGTAACACCATGTGTACTATCTGGTTGATGTATTTGTTCCTGGGGCCTCGGGGAGGACTGGGTGGCTTATATCACTGTTCATCCTGTTGCACTGCAAACCCCTTCATCTCCTTGGGTCCTTTCTCTAGCTCCCCCATAGGAGACCCTGTGCTCTTTTCAATGGCTGACTGACAGTGTTTCCCTCTGTATTTTTTATGTACTAGCAGAGCCTCCCATATGACAGCTACATCCAGCTCCAGTCAGCAAGTACTTGTGGACATTGCTAATAGTGTATGGGTTTTGTAACTGTATATGAGATGGATCACTAGTTAGGGTAGTTTCTGGATGGTCTTTCTCTCAGTCTCTGCTCCACACTTTGTCTCTGTATCTTCTTCTGTGGATCAATAGCTTATTCTCTAAGATCAAGAATTGAAAAATGGGATTTTTCATACAATTACAAAGTTTCTATAAGGCAAGGGACACTGTCAATAGGGGAAATTGGAAACCATAAAATTAGGAAAAGATCTTTACCAACACTACAACAAGCAGAGGGCTAATATTCCATATATGCAAAGAATTAAAGAAGTTAGACTCCAGAGAGCCAAATAACCATAAAAAAAAAATGGGATACAAAGCTAAATAAAGACTTTTCACCTGAGGAATATCAAATGACTGAGAAGCATCTAAAGAAATGTTCAACATCCTTAGTCATCAGGGAAATGCAAATCAAAACAACCCTGAGATTTCACCTCAAACCAGTCAGAATGGCTAAGATCAAAAACTCAGGAGAGAGCAGGTGCTGGCTAGAATGTGGAGAAAGAGGAACACTCCTCCACTGCAGGTGGGATTGCAAGCTGGTACAAAGGCACTGGAAATCAATTTGGCAGTTCCTCAGAAAACTATGCACGATACTACTCGATGAGCTTGTTATAACACTCCTGGGCATATAGCCACAGGATTCCCCAGCATGTAATAAGGACATATGCTCCACTATTTTCATAGCAGCCCTATTTATAATAGCCAGAAGCTGAAAAGAACCCAGATGTCCCTCAATGGAGGAATGGATACATAAAATGTGGTATATTTACACAATGGAATACTATTCAGCTATTAAAGACAATGAATTCATAAAACTCTTAGGCAAATGGATAGAACTGGAAAATATCATCCTAAGTGAGGTAATCCAATCACAAAGAACACACATGGTATACACTCACTAATAAGTGGATATTAGCCCAGAAGTTTGGAATGACCAAGACACAATTCACATATCCAATGATGATCAAGAAGAAGGAAGAACAAAGTATAGATACTCTGGCCCTTCTTTGAAAGGTGATCAAAATACCCACAGAAATCACATTCTCAATAATGATTGTTATATTAATTTTAAATATTAGATTAAAATTCATAGGAAAACAACACATTTTCTGTTGTGAAAATGGTTCCATTTGTAAAACTCCAAGATTGAAGAAACCCATTGGGTAAGTTTTTCCCATCATGAGAACAAGTGTGTGCTCATACAAGATAGTACCCTAATCAAAAATCACAGAGAAAATTAAGGAATTCCCATTGGCCCATTTGATACTGAAAGGAACCTACTGGGAATCCATCAGGAACTTATATAGGGGTTTCTTATATGGGAAGGCTCAAATGCAAACAAGCCACTGTAAAAAACCATCTCAGTGTAGCAAGTGACTCATGCAACCCACATTTCTGTAGACCTCTGACCTACTGAACACCCCCCAACTCCAGTTCCTACCCACAACTTTAGGAGAATAGTCTTCACCAACACTCGCTTGCTGCTTATATCCTTTTGTGACTTTATAATACTCCAGTTTTTCCAAGATTCAAGTCTTAAGTTATCTTAACTCTCTAAGTTCTATAAGAATGTTGGCTCATTCTTCAGGAGAGAGGATTTCAATTTAGATGAACTGTCTACACAAGTAACAACTTTCCTAAGTTATTTTATTTCATTGATCAACTTTTATTGTTACTGTTTTAGCTACTTTTAAAAATATTTTTCAGCACAGAAAACACATTTTCTTCTTCATAAATTATATATCTAATATAAAAATTGAAGAAATATGTACAAAACAAAAAAGAACTTGCTTTGTTAACAATGCACATCATTTTGTATATTACCAAATAATTTTCTTTAATTCATTTCTGTATACTTGTTAAGTTTTCATTAAAATGTTTTTATATTTCAAGGATTTTCTTTGTATTTTCTGAACAAGGCATCAATCAATGTGCATGTTGATATCAGTATATATGTATGTGTATATATATATATATATATATATATTTATTTGCATTTGAATGTATCTCCTTATGACTACTTAGCTATCTGCCTGCCATTTAAACACTGAAAGACTTATTTTGTCTGATTTTATAATCTCTGTAATTAAATGGTTTAGCATAACTATCTCAGTGTAGCTATGAATCACTTCCTCCAATTTAACTTTTATTGTAAGCTTTATTTATATAAAAACTCAAAGATCTTTGGATCATTTTCTTTAATTATGCTACAAAACTCCCTATTATATCTTTTATTCTTATTTGTTAACTTTCCTAATAACTCATCATGTTGCCAATTAGAGTGTTTACACTTTAGTGTTCTCTTATCAGTTCACTTTGAATCCATCATCAAGTCCACCACTAAGAGATTCTGAGCACTCAGGATATTCACTTAGACCAATGGGCTAGGAGCCTAGCCTGGTCCTCAATGATTCTGTGTGGTAGCCACAAAGATGGTTTTTAAATCTGCCACCTATACTATTACAGGGTTCAGTAAGCATGAGGTTCCTTGTCTTTGCCTTGATCATTGCCCTCCTGGTCTCCACAATGGTAAGTACATCCAGAAATTATTCTTACACTCTGAGTAAGGTTTACTTGTATTGAATGGATGTTGACCACTTTAAATGTTCATTTTCTTGAATGAATCTACATCACTTTACACAGTATTTAGAAGTCTAGGATGTGAAAGCTGTGAAATAAAAATATGATAATTCTGAGACAAAACAAGGTTTTAAAAATACATTGTTTATAAAAATGACCACTTATCACAGTTTGCTACAAAATGTACATGAAGAAAAACAATCCAACTCCAACAGAGTAAGGGAAAGCACATAGTGGACTTCGAGAAATTGAGAATTAGGCAGTTTTTGAACTACGGACTACATATCCTAATAAATAATAAACCCAAAAGTCTCTTTCCCTTTGTATTCTTCTCTAAGTATTACACTACTGTTCACTTTATTAGTGATATTTTACAAAAAAATTGAGACAGGAGATTCTCAGAATAAGCATTACAACCATATACTGGAGCACAAAAATCATCCTTTAAATAGTGCAAGGATAATCTTTACACAGTGTAAAGTAGACATTATGCCTTTCCACATTAAAATGTATGGAATAAAGGAAATAATAATTACTGCAAATTATTCATGGAAAAGTCTAATTTTAATCCTTTGAAATATCACTATATTAAAAAGGTAAATTTAGGGTCAATATGAAAAAATGGAGTGTATTAATTACTTCCTGTTTCTCTTTTTTCACCATAGACTGCTGACAAATGTAGAGAGGTAAGATGCTCTCATTCACTGGAAAGCACTATAAACACGCAACCTAAATTTCTAACACTTCTTTTTCATTCTTGCAGAGACATTCTAAGCATGGTGATAAAAGAAATGTAAGTATGGTTTTGAATGTGTTGTGCAATCACATTGATTCTCAAGTACCTACTTTATAGGAAGATCAATTCCACCATGATAAAAAGCAAGCATACCATCAATGAAAGTTGTCTCTAAAGATTTTTACTGGTTTTAGATTCAGTATAACAGTGCCGAGTCTCTTATGGAATAATTTAGGGAACAACACATAATGTCACTCTCAAGATTCTAATATACAATGAAAAGTGGTTTGACTTTCCCTTGATGTGGACAAACAGGTTGTTCATCAACAAAAAGTTCAAGATAAAGAGTAGATCTGGGGATAAGAAAGACAGAGGAGATAAAGTATGGGATAAAGTGGCCCTGCACAACTGTCTTAGGCCAAGCAAGTTTATTAAGAAGTCCAGCATTCGATATGTACAGGAAGGAAATGTCCAAGGTCTGCAGAGACCTAAATCAGGTAATGTTTGCAGAGGGAGCACGGGAGTTCTCAGACACAGCTGCACTAGCCAGGTAAAGACATCCCAGAGAAAAGAGTCAGTTCCCCAGAAACCATAACCTTGACTCCTTCAAGGCATTGACCCTAGGCTCTGGCCATTCTTGCCAAGTCTGCTCCTGGACCAGGATACAGTGTTAACTTCATTTTGTCATTTCATGGGGGAATCTAAGAAGTCTTGTGGTAATCTGCCTCACTACATTCATCAGTATCTACCTTCACCTAAGTAGTTGGATTTCTCATTGAATGTTCAGTTTACTGTTTATTTTAAGAGTATAGAGAGAAAGCTGTGACTATTTCTTTTCATGAGACTCTCAGTTATAGCCATGATCTCACTTAGGCATTATTTATAGTGCTCTTGATGCTCTTCCCCAAACACTTTATTGAAGGACAGGTTATTTTCCCTATTACAGGACATGCTAGTTTCTTCTTTTTTCCAGTCATTTGCTTGGAGTGACACATACTTAGTAAAACTAGCATGTAATTTATTGATGCTTCATTAAATTGAGTAATGTCAGTGTGATATCTGCAAAATTACTTCCTCAATGCACAACATACAAAATTTAAAATGATTCAAGATCAATCAATGTGAAAGAAAGGGGCTTGGAATATATTAAATTAACAAGATACTAGGAAGTACAGTTATCATACCAGACTACATCCTGACAAAACCCAGGAACCTTTGGACAAGATCCTTCCTGTTGCAAGTCCTTTCCTTCCATAGTTTGAAAGAATGGGAACGTGATAGGATGGAGAAGCTATCATAATTAAGGTATAAATGCCATTATCTAGACTTACTTTTCATCAAGATTCTAACATGTAAATGTACAAAAAAAACAAACAAAAAATAAGCAACGAACTCATTGCTTTTACTCCTCCTCAAAAGTTAATACTTTTAGACAAGTTAAAATCTCATAACACTGTAGGAATAATATCATGTAACTCACATAAAAAGCTGCAGTGAGTCAGGCTATGGGATACATAAATGACAGATATATAATTTAAGTCATGTGGCCTCAACTCTTGGTAACTTTCTCTGTTTGCAGAGACATGATCGTGATCGCCGATCTGTGCCAACTGGAAACACTGAGGACACCAGAGCTGATCTTTTACAACCTGAATTTCCATTAGAATATCCTTATCCTGTTGCATACTAACCACAGGAAATGTTTAAAGGATGGTTCTGGATATCCATCTTATATATTATATAAGTTTAATTCCAAAACCTACTGGTACTATCACTTGTGAAAAGGAAAGAGAAATAACCAATTAAATCTAATTAAAGTCCAAATTGAAAAATAAACATTTCCTGCTCTTTTGAAGTGTAATTACTTAATGAAATGCTTCTAAAAATAATCTGTTTGACCACAAACAAGAGGTGATATCTGGAAAGAGGATGCATGTGTTCTGGCCTGATGCTTTATTGCTGATATTCCAATCAATATTCCTGAGGCTTGGCATATCTCAACACTTTTGTATTCTACATTATTCATACAATAATATATTTAAAGTACATATTATATTCCATAAACAATTTACAGAGTATTTGACGGTTTGAAATGTTAATGTCTATGAATGAAAGTTGTAGTCTTAATAGAGTTGCCTAGACACCTGTTGAAACCTCTTCCTACCAAAACATAATCTTACAGGAATTAAACAGCCCTGTTGCAGATGTGGAAGAGCTTAAGAACAGGACATTACATGCAAAGCCATAGGGTCTCAATGTGTATTTTAATATCATCCCAGTGTGATTTGTAAGACAATTGGCTTGAGATATCTCATCATAGCCAAACACATGAGTAGAATCAATTCAAAATATTAAAATAATTGCAAAATAAAGATATGTAAATACTAGAAAACTAACTTTTAGAGAGTAAATGGTTTTAGGTAAAACAATAAATATTATAAATTTTATGAGATATCAAATACCTATGTATTAGAAAACAGAAAATTATTACATATGTAAGAGAGGAGTTGCCCCGGTTCCAAGGAAGAATTATGAGCTAATTACAACTTTTAAAATTATATTTGGTCATTTCATTAAACTTAATTATCCACTCATCATAGTGAAGTAAAATACTAATGTATATTTCCATTCATTCTGCTGGCCCTCAAGTCTTCTCTCTTGCCCCAAAGCCCAATACTTGATCAGGTTCCCTTTTTCCCTTTCCTGCCCTGCTCCCTCCAAGGCCCCTCCCTCTGCCCCAGCTGCCTTGGTTGCTTTCTTCTGACTCCCATGTGGGGTGGAAGCATCCTCACTTGAGCTCTTTGCCTTGCTAAGCTTCTTGAGTTCTGTGGGTTGTGTGCAAGGTATTCTGTACTTTTTTGGTTAATATCCACTTAGTGAGTATAAACCATGGATATGCTTTTGGGTCTCAGTTACCTCACTCAGCATGATATTTTCTAGTTAACCTGGAAAACTCATGATGCCCTTGTTTATAATGGCAACCAACTTCATTTAAAAAAAAAATCAAGTAGAGAGATGGAGCTGACATCCCACAGTCAAAAAGTCTGACCCAGAATTGTTCCTGTCTAAAAGAACTGCAGGCATAAAAGTCAAAAAGACACTGAGGGAAAGGAGGTCCCGTGACAGACCCAACTTGAATCCATCTCAAGGGAAAGCTCGAAAGCCTGACACTGTTTCTGATGCTATGGAATGCTACTTGACAGGAGCCTAGCATGGCTGTCCTCCAAGATGCCCTGCAAGCAGCTGACTGAGACAGACACAGATCTTACTCCCAACCACTGGCCTGAAGCTGGGGACAACTGTGGTGGAATAAAGAAAAGATTGGACGAAGCTGAGAAGGATGATGACCACATAAGAAGACCAGTAGTCTTAACTAACCAGGAACCCTGAGATCTCTCACTGAAACAACAACCAGGCAACACACATGAGCTGGTCCAAGTACCCCCCCCACACACACACACCCATACACACACACACACACACACACACACACACATATATGAGGACTGCTTGGTCTGGCCTCAAAAAAGATGTACTTAACCCTCTAGAGACTTGAGGCACAAGGGAGTGAGGAGGCCTGGTGGAGTGGGACATCCTCTTGGAGACAAGGGAGGAAGAATGAGACAAAGAAGTATCAGAGGGTGGACTGGGATGGGGATGATGTGATGACTGGACTATAAAACAAACAAACAAAAGATTTAAAACATTTTTAAAAAGAAATCAATAAAAGAGTAAAACAGTGAGAAGAAAGATTAGGAGTATAATCTTTTTTTATTGATATATTCTCCAGCTCCATCCATTTGTCTAAGAATTTCATGAATTCATTGTTTCTAATGGCTGAATAGTACTCCATTGCGTAAATATACCATATTTTTTGTATCCATTCCTCCATTGAAAGACACCTAGGTTCCTTCCAGCTTCTGGTTACTACAAATAGGGCTACTATGAACATAGTGGAGCATGTGTCCTTATTGTATCCTGAAGAATCCTCTGGATATATGCCCAGGAGTGGTATAACAGGGTCCTCAGTAAGTGACATGCCCAGTTTTCTGAGGAACAGCCAGACTGATTTCCAAAGTGGTTGCACCATCTTGCAATCCCACCAGCAGTGGAGGAGTGTTCCTCTTTCTCCACATCCTCACCAACACCTGCTGTCTCCTGAGTTTTTGACCTTAGCCATTCTGACTCGTGTGAGGTAAAATCTCAGGGTTGTTTTGATTTGCATTTCCCTAATGATTAATGATGTTGAACATTTCTTAAGGTGTTTCTCAGCTCTCTGAAGTTCTTCATGTGAAAATTCTTTGTTTAGCTCCGTACCCCACTTTTTAATGGGGTTATTTGGTTCTCTGGGTTCTACTTTCTTGAGTTCTTTGTATAAATTAGATATTAGCCCTCTGTTGGATTTAGGGTTGGTGACGATCCTTTCCCACTCTGTTGGTTGACATTTTGTCCTTTTGACGGTATCCTTTGACTTACAGAAACTTTGTAGTTTTATGAGGTCCCATTTGTCAATTCTTGATCTTAGAGAATATGCTATTGGTATTCTATTCAGGAACTTTTCCCCTGTGCCCATGTCCTCCAGGGTCTTCCCCAGTTTTTTTTCAATTAGTTTCAGTGTGTCAGGTTTTATGTGGAGTCCTTGATCCATTTGGAGTTGAGCTTAGTACAAGGAGGTAAGAATGGGTCGATGCGCATTCTTCTGCATGCTGACCTCCAAGTGAACCAGCACCATTTGTTGAAAAGACTATCTTTTTTCCCCTGGATGCTTTCAGCTCCTTTGTCGAAGACCAAGTAACCATAGGTGTGTGTGTTCATTTCTGGGTCTTCAATTCTATTCCATTGATCCGCTTGCCTGATATTGTACCAATACCATGCAGTTTTTATCATTATTGCTCTGTAGTAGAGTTTAAAGTCTGGGATATTGAATCCCCCTGATGTTCTTTTACTGTTGAGAATAGTTTTAGCTATCCTGGATTTTTTGTTATTCCAGATGAATTTGAGAATTGCTCTTTCGAGCTCTATGAAGAAGTAGGTTGGGATTTTTATGGGAATAGCATTGAATCTGTAGATTGCCTTTTGCAAGATGGCCATTTTAACAATATTAATCCTGCCAATCCACGAGCATGGAAGGTTTTTCCATTTACTGAGATCTTCTTCGATTTCCTTCTTCAGAGATCTGAAGTTCTTGTCATATAGATCTTTCACTTGTTTGGTTAGAGTCACCCCAAGATACTTTATGCTGTTTGTAGCTATTGTGAAGGGGGTCATTTCACTAATTTGTTTCTCAGTCTGCTTATCCTTTGAATATATAAAGGCTACTGATTTGCTTGCGTTGATTTTGTAGCCAGCCACTTTGCTGAAGTTATCAGCTGTAGGAGTTCTCTAGTAGAGTTTTTAGGGTCACTTAAGTATACGATCATATCATCTGAAAATAGTGATAGTTTGACTTCTTCCTTTCCAATTTGTATCCCTTTGACTTCCTTCTGTTGTCTAATTGCTCTAGCTAGGACTTCAAGAACTATATTGAAAAGATATGGAGAGAGGGGGCAGCCTTGTCTAGTCCCTGGTTTTAGTGGAATTGCTTCAAGTTTCTCTCCATTTAGTTTGATGTTGGCTACCGGTTTGCTGTGTATTGCTTTTACTATGTTTAGATGTAGCCTTGAATTCCTGTCCTTTCCAAGACTTTTAGCATGAAACGATGTTGAATTTTGTCAAATGCTTTTTCTGCATCTAATGAAATGATCATGTGGGTTTTTTTTGAGTTTGTTTATGTAGTGGATAGCATTTATGGATTTCCTTATATTGAACCATCCCTACATCCCTGGGATGAAGCCTACTTGATCATGGTGGATGATCGTTTTGATGTGTTCTTGGATTCGGTGGGCAAGAATTTTATTTAGTATTTTTGCATCGATATTCATAAGGGAAATTGACCTGAAATTCTCTTTCTTAGTTGGATCTTTGTGTGGTTTTGGTATCAGCGTAATAGTGGCTTCGAAGAAGGAGTTGGGTAGTCTTCCTTCTGTTTCTATTTGGTGGAAAAGTTTGAAGAGTATTGGTGTTAAGTCTTCTTTGAAGGTCTGATAGAATCCTGCACTGATACCATCTGGTCCTGTGCTTTTTTTGTTTGGAAGCCTATCTATGACACCTTCTATTTCTTTAGGGGTTATGGGTCTGTTTAGATGGTATATTTGATCCAGGAGTATAATCTTAAACTGCAGCTGTTACCAGATGTGGGCCCTTTAAAGAATCCACTCTCCAAATCCCTGTTGTTTTTGCCCATCAGTCTACTTACAACTTAGAACACTGCCCTTCAGGATGAAGTCTGCTGTCCTAATGCCCAGACCTGTGAATGCTAAATGCTATTCAGAAGACTGATCCATTGTCATCCTGAAGGTCTGCTTTTGTTATCTGGACAGTCCCAGTCTAATGCCTGAGTTTATGATATGTGGAAGGTGGAGAAGAGTCAGGTCAGGAAGGATTGACCAAGACTGAATTTGAGGACAAAAAAGAATCACAAATTAAAATATGTTGTCTAGAGCAAGTGGAAAATGAAAATGAAAACCCTAAATTCTTCTCCAGAGCTCTCCTTGTGAAGCCAGCACTGCAAACACCTCTCTTGACTCACAGAGAGACTTAGATTTTTGTTTTTGTTTTTCACTCTTTACTTGTGATAGTCAGAACACTCACATGATATATAGACTTTATTATATGCTGCTCCACTTAGGCAATTTGTTACAGCATCAAAAATAAAAACAATATGAAATTTCAAATACACAAATATTTTTAAATCCTACTACATTATTGTTAAGTTTCCTTATGATGATTGTGAATTCAAGTGATTTATCTAAGACTCAAATTAGAATCCAAGTCTGTTCACTATGTGATTTAATACTTCTCTGACAAAGATCTCAAATTCTCACTTCATCTTTGGTAGACCATTAACATCTGGCTGTCACATTCTGGGATACAATGTTTAGAGAATAGATGTTGCTAGGGACCTTGTGGAGAAAGAGACGTGCCTCAGCATGAAAATGAGGGTCTGATTGTCCTTACTGAAAGGGCTGCTATTAGAGGATATAATGAGAAGAGGACTTGTGGGACATATGGGGAGGGGGAACTGAGAAAGGGGAAAGCTTTTGGAATGTAAACAAAGAATATAGAAAATAAAATTATATATATATATATATATTTATATATATATATATGTGTGTGTGAATAAATCAAGGGTGTGGGAGGTCTGGGGGGAGTCATATGATGGTTACATGAATCATGCAGAGAACTAGCAAACAAGCATTTCTACTGCTTAGACTCAATAGCAACCAGATGCTTCTTTATTTTAGTTTTATAGGTTCTGCAAAACAAAGACAGATTAACAATTATACAAATGATACAGAACATGTGTTAATTTTTTCATTACATGTAGATGGTTATAGGTTTTTTCTTAATTAAAAATATATAAACAGAACAGATTGTTCTTCAGATTATTGGTTTTATAACACCAGTTTATAGAACGTAAAGAATGTCACCGCCAAAGCAAAAACATATAATATATGAAAGCCTGCTTTAATGTTGGCCATGCTTGGTGTTTTAAAGCACTCAAAACAAATACAAAATGCACGATTTTGATTTTTTCATGAATAGCAAATATTAATACCTAAGTTCTTTACAATATGTTTTATCATCTACCTTATTACTTTGGTCAATCTTATTTAATGAAATCATTACATCCAGGGGTATTCCCTGTAACTATTCTCATGTAATCTGTTCTCTTTGCCAGTCAGAGTTTGTTCTTGTACCAATTATACCATTTGAGTTTTCTCAGGGCAGATACCCCAAGAAGATTGTGGGATAGCATGGCCTGACCTAGCTATGTGTTGATCTCTGCTAAATGACCTTCAGGGCATAAGGAAGACTTCTTTTTTGTTGTTGTTGTTGTTTGTTTGTTTTGTTTTGTTTTTTGTTTTTTTGTTTTTTTAGCTTTTTCAAGGCAAAGTTTCTCTGTGTAGCTCTGGCTGTCCTGGAAATCACTCTGTAGACCAGGCTGGCCTTGAACTCAGAAATCTGCCTGCCTCTGCCTCCCAAGTGCTGGGATTACAGGCATGTGCCACCACGCCCAGCATAAGGAAGACTTCTAAATAGTGGCCAGAGAGAGTTAATTTTAGGATTTTCCTATAAAGATGCAAAAATAATTTTCTCAGGTAAAGACATAAAATAAATCATTATGTAGAAAGGCCCCCAGAATTCAACACACAGAGATCAAAGCCCAAAAGTGAGAGATAGAAAACAGCTTGTATACCAATCTCCTCAGCATTGCTGGAAACCTGTTCAGCAGCTGAGCTGGCTTTAGAACTGTCACTGTTTCCAGAGGATATGGCTGTTCCAGTGCACGTAATATAGATACAGTAACACTGTAGGGAGTAATGGGTCATAAATGTATAATTTCTCATAATATGCTACCTTAAAGTTCCCCAGAAAATATGACAAGGAAAGATGATTTAAAATAGAAACAATGCCCACAGTTCAAATCAGAGATCATGTGAAGCTCAAGAAGAAAGACCAAAGTGTGATTCTTTGGTCCTACTTAAAAGGGGGAACAAAATAATCACTGGAGGTAGTGGAAGGGAGGAATCTTAAATGGAGAGAGGATTGGGGAGTAAAAAAAGAGCAGAATCATGTGCAGGAGGAGACTAGGGTTGGAGGGAAGAGAAGTACAGAGGGTCTGGGAATTGAACTGAGGTGTGTAGCAATGGGGGATGGGGACCTGTGATTAGTCACTAAAAAGTCCCAGATGCCAGGGAAGGAAGAGTTTCCTAGGACCCAGCAGAATGACAGTAGCAGAAATAATAACAAAGGGGAGAGAGAACCTATAGAGACTATATCCAATGGATAGTCTCAGCTTCCAGTTGGAGTATAGTACCACCCACACATCTCATAAATTTTAACACAGAATTTTTCCTGACTAAAAATTGTGTAGAGACAAATAGTGGAGCAGACACTGAAGGAAAGGCCATCCAAACTGCCCCACATAGGAATCCATCTCATAGACAGACACCGAACGCTAACCTAATTGCTAATGCCAAGATGTGCTTGCATCAAAGAAGGCTGGTAGAGCTGTCCCCAGAGAGGCTCTGCCACAGCCTAATCAATACAAATGCAGATGTATGCAGCCAACCATTGGACTGAACATGAGAACCCCAGTGAAGCAGCTGAAGGGGATTGCAACCCTGTAGGAAGAATTATATCAAGTAAATGGATGCTTTAGAGCTCCCAAGTGACTAAACTATCAACCAAATAGTACACATGGAAGACTCATGGCTCCAGCTGCATAGGTAGCTGAGGATTGCCTTAGGTCATCAATGAGAGGAAAGGCCCTTGGTCCCGTGGAGGCTCAATGTGCCAGCATAGAGAGATGCTAGTGTGATGACGCAATAGCAGGTGCCTGGGGGAGCATCCTCATAGAGGAAGAGGAAGGAAGGATGGAATATAGAATTTGCACATAGGAAACAGAGAAAATGGATAACATTTGAAAAGTAAATAAATAAAATAACAGTAGTGTTTCTCATAGAAACTCATTTAATTTCATGAAAAACTAAATAACATGTACATTCTCTTCTTTGTAATCATATTTACTGTTCTTTAGCCCTGGAAATACAAACTGAAACAATCAATCATTCATTTACTTCATTTTTCTCCACTGAACTAAAGAACATTTTTTAAAGACTTGAAATCAGTTATTTCAAATGTACTGTCATGCTTCATATACAAGTGGCATTATGAAGTAGATTAGTCAGTTATTTACTCAATCATTCTTGTGTCCCAGTATTCCTTGCTCTAGTACTCTGAAGGAGAGCTTCTGGAAAGAGTGTGTGTCTGCAGTGAATGAATGATTGATTAGAATTTCAGTGCTATGGTGAGGTTGGAATGGTACAGATCCAGGAGTACCTACCTTAACTCTGGCTAGCTCTGGCCCCAGAACAGCCATTTCTATCTTACCTCTGTGTCCGAACTAACATGACTAATATTAGAAGGCACAAAACTTTTAGAATCCATACATTTAGCAATTATTGTCAACCAACCCAAAAGCTCAGGAAGCATCTTGGGCCTATTAAAAAGCTTTGTATCACCCACCATATCCACCTCCCTACTGTATGCAACACTGTGTGTGAAACTTGCCTTATTACTTTCTTTATTCTGTAAAACCATAAAACATCATGAAACTGCTTCTACATGGTAATAAGTCATTTGGAATTCCAAAAATTATATTGTTCTGGAGCCACTGAAAGATTTTTATGGTGATACAATATCAATCTGGGCTACGGGTGGGGTTAATGAATATCTTATAATAACACCATGCAACAGACTCAATGCAAGAAATCTATTGGGAAGGGAAAAACTCACTATGGCTGCCTAGAGACAGGATGAAGACACCCCTAGCCAGGTCTTGATGGTAAACTGTATAGAGAGGGAGGTACATATGGAGCATGCACATAGGGAATAGGCAATGATAGCGGAGATGAGGAGTGAAAGTCATATTGGCTTTAGTGATGACAGGCAGGTGGGCATCGAGTCAGGTAAGGATGGAAAGAGCACCAGATTCTGGAATGTGGACAGTTCTTAGTTGACTAACAGCCATGGTCTCTCAAAATAATTGCAAATAAAAGCTACACATCATTCTTCCCTTTAAGCTGTTATCTATGAATTTTTCTTACAACATACACAGAAATTACAATTCTCTTCCTATTTCTATCTCATTGCTGTTAGGCAAGAATGTAATGTGCATTGACACTCCACATTTGAAGGAAAAAACTGACTTCTGAACCGTGTCTTCTCACTTCCATGTTGATGCTACTGCACCCACATACCCCAATATACACATAGAGTAATAAAATGAAAAATACATACACGTGCATGCATCAGAGAAGAGAGAAAAGAAGGAGGAGGAGAAGGAGGAGGAGGAGGAGGAGAAGGAGGAGCAGGAGGAGGAGGAGGAGGAGGAGGAGGAGGAGGAGGAGGAGAAGGAGAAGGAGAAGAAGAAGAAGAAGAAGAAGAAGAAGAAGAAGAAGAAGAAGAAGAAGAAGAAGAAGAAGAAGAAGAAGAAGAACAACAACAACAACAACAACAACAAGAACAAGAAGAACAAGAACAAGAAGAAGAACAAGAAGAATAAGAAGAACAACAACAAGAAGAACAACAAGAAGAAGAATAGAAGGAGAGAAAAGGGAAGGAGATAGAGGGAGGGAGCAGGGAGGGAGGAAGGGGACAAGAGGAAGGGAGCCAGAGAAGTACAGATGGAAGGAGGGAGGGAGGAAGAGGGAGGGGGGAAAGAGGGAGGCAGGGAGGGAAAGCAGGGAGGGAGGGAGGGAAAGCAAAATTTATTAAGAAACAAAGTATCAGGCACCAGACAAATTATCCAAATCTGAAATTTTAATGGATTTAAAATGCTTTATCACATATTACAGTACAGAGCTGCAGTGACAGAGCAGTTGTGACACCTCTACAAAAGCAGACATACAGATCTTTGCAATAAAACAAAAGCTCAAAATATACAAACAGGTTCTGGCCAGGTAATTATTGACAAAGGCATCAAAAATATACCCTGAATAAAAGAAAACCTATTCAAGACATTGTGTTGGTGATACTTGGTATCTACTTCCAGAAGAATAAAATAAATCCATTCAGACTGAACAAAAACAGATCCCAAATGAATCAAAACTAAATTTAGCATCTGAAATGTTATGTTTGGCCTGGTGATAGTCAATTTTAATCCCATCACTAGGGAAAAATAAATGCTGCAATTTTTATCTCATTTGAGTATATTAGCTATGCTTAAATCTTCAGATAAATAGGGTTTATTTTGGATACCCTTGACAGTTAGATAACTGGTAAAATGTCATGGCAGGGTTGGCTTATACATAAAGAAAGATAGCAAGCATTGATATAAAGGCTCAAAGGATATTTATGAAACAAGAACTGTTACATTGAAATGGGGTAGGGAGAGCAGGGTAGAAGAGGAAATATAAGTAGGGATAAATAACATCAAACACATTTCTAAAAACTGATATGAAATTTCACCTACTGCTTTAGAAAATCTCTTTCTCTTTCACTCTCCCTTCTCATATGAGTGTATGTGTGTGTGTGTCTGACTCCCTCTGTGTAAATGTGTGTCTCTGTCTCTCTGTCTCTCTGTGTCTCTCTGTGTCTCTCTGTGTCTCTCTCTCTCTCTCTCTCTCTCTCTCTCTCTCTCTCTCTCTCTCTCTCTCTCTCTCTCTCTCTTGCTCTCTCTCTCTCTCTCTCTCTCTCTGCATGTGTGTGTGGGGTGGTTGATGATGGTGGTACCTAAAATAATGTCCCATTAGAGAAGTACTTGGCGTTTTTATTCGATATAATTTATTTACATTTCAAATGATTTCCCCTTTTCTAGCCCCCCACTCCCCGAAAGTCCCATAAGCCCCCTTCTCTTCCCCTGTCCTCCTACCCACCCCTTCCCACTTCCCCGTTCTGGTTTTGCCGAATACTGCTTCACTGAGTCTTTCCAGAACCAGGGGCCACTTCTCCTTTCTTCTTGTACCTCATTTGATGTGTGGATTATGTTTTGGGTATTTCAGTTTTCTAGGTTAATATCCACTTATTAGTGAGTGCATACCATGATTCACCTTTTGAGTCTGGGTTACCTCACTTAGTATGATGTTCTCTAGCTCCATCCATTTCCCTAAGAATTTCATGAATTCATTGTTTCTAATGGCTGAATAGTACTCCATTGTGTAGATATACCACATTTTTTGTATCCACTCTTCTGTTGAGGGATACCTGGGTTCTTTCCAGCATCTGGCAATTATAAATAGGGCTGCTATGAACATAGTAGAGCATGTATCCTTATTACATGGTGGGGAATCCTCTGGGTATATGCCCAGGAGTGGTATAGCAGGATCTTCTGGAAGTGAGGTGCCCAGTTTTCGAAGGAACCGCCAGACTGATTTCCAGAGTGGTTGTACCAATTTGCAACCCCACCAGCAGTGGAGGAGTGTCCCTCTTTCTCCACATCCTCGCCAACACCTGCTGTCTCCTGAATTTTTAATCTTAGCCATTCTGACTGGTGTAAGGTGAAATCTCAGGGTTGTTTTGATTTGCATTTCCCTAATGACTAATGAAGTTGAGCATTTTTTAAGATGCTTCTCCACCATCCGAAGTTCTTCAGGAGAGAATTCTTTGTTTAACTCTGTACCCCATTTTTAATAGGGTTGTTTGGTTTTCTGGAGTCTAATTTCTTGAGTTCTTTATATATATTGGATATTAGCCCTCTATCTGATGTAGGATTGGTGAAGATCTTTTCCCAATTTGTTGGTTGCCGATTTGTCCTTTTGATGGTGTCCTTTGCTTTAAAGAAACTTTGTAATTTTATGAGGTCCCATTTGTCAATTCTTGATCTTAGAGCATACCCTATTGGGGTTCTGTTCAGAAACTTTCTGCCAGTACCGATGTCCTCAAGGGTCTTCCCCAGTTTCTTTTCTATTAGCTTCAGAGTGTCTGGATTTATGTGGAGGTCCTTGATCCATTTGGATTTGAGCTTAGTACAAGGAGACAAGGATGGATCAATTCGAATTCTTCTGCATGCTGACCTCCAGTTGAACCAGCACCATTTGTTGAAAAGGCTATCTTTTATCCATTGGATGTTTTCAGCCCTTTTGTTGAGGATCAAGTGGCCATAAGTGTGTGGGTTCATTTCTGGATCTTCAATCCTGTTCCATTGATCCGCCTGCCTGTCACTGTACCAACACCATGCAGTTTTTAACACTATTGCTCTGTAGTATTGCTTGAGGTCAGGAATACTGATTCCTCCAGAATTTCTTTTGTTGCTGAGAATTGTTTTAGCTATCCTGGGTTTTTTGTTATTCCAGATGAATTTGATAATTGCTCTTTCTAACTCTACGAAGAATTGAGTTGGGATTTTGATGGGGATTGCATTAAATCTGTATATTGATTCTGGCAAAATGGCCATTTTAATTATATTGACTCTGCCGATCCATGAACATGGGAGGTTTTCCCATTTTTTGAGGTCTTCTTCCATTTCTTTCTTCAGAGTCTTGAAGTTCTTGTCATACAGATCTTTTACATGTTTGGTAAGAGTCACCCCAAGATACTTTATACTGTTTGTGGCTATTGTGAAGGGGGTCATTTCCCTAATTTCTTTCTCAGCCTGCTTATCCTTTGAGTATAGGAAGGCCACTGATTTGCTTGAGTTGATTTTATAACCTGCCACTTTGCTGAAGTTGTTTATCAGCTGTAGGAGTTCTCTAGTGGAGTTTTTTTGGGTCACTTAGGTAGACTATCATGTCATCTGCAAATAATGATAGTTTGACTTCTTCCTTTCCAATTTGTATCCCTTTGACTTCCTTATGTTGTCGAATTGCCCGAGCTAGTACCTCAAGTACAATATTGAAAAGATAAGGAGAAAGGGGGCAGCACTGTCTAGTACCTGATTTTAGTGGAATTGCTTCAAGTTTCTCTCCATTTAGTTTGATGTTGGCTACCGGTTTGCTGTATATTGCTTTTACTATGTTTAGGTATGGGCCTTGAATTCCTGTTATTTCCAAGACTTTAAGCATGAAAGGATGCTGAATTTTGTCAAATGCTTTTTCAGCATCCAATGAAATGACCATGTGGTTTTTTTCTTTGAGTTTGTTTATGTAGTGGATTGCATTGATGGATTTCCGTATATTGAACCAACCCTGCATCCCTGGGATAAAGCCTACTTGATTATGGTGGATGATCATTTTGATGTGTTCTTGGATTCGGTTGGCAAGAATTTTATTGAGTATTTTTGCATCGATGTTCATATGGGAAATTGGTCTGAAGTTCTCTTTCTTTGTTGGATCTTTGTGTAGTTTTGGTATCAGCGTAATTGTGGCTTCGTAGAAGGAATTTGGTAGTGTTCCTTCTGTTTCTATTTTGTGGAATAGTTTGAAGAGTATTGGTGTTAAGTCTTCTTTGAAGATCTGATAGAATTCTGCACAGAAACGATCTGGTCCTGTGCTTTTTTTGGTTGGAAGACTTTCTATGAGTCCTTCTATTTCTTTAGGCGTTATGGGACTGTTTAGATGATCTATTTGGTCCTGATTTAATTTTGGTACTTGGTATCTGTCAAGGAAATTGTCCATTTCCTCCAGATTCTCCAATTGTGTTGAGTATAGGCTCTTGTAGTAGGATCTAATGATTTTTTGGATTTCCTCAGTTTCTGTTGTTATATCCCCCTTTTCATTTCTAAGTTTGTTAATTTGGATACTTTCTCTGTGCCCTTTGGTTAGTCTTGCTAAGGGTTTATCTATCTTGTTGATTTTTTCAAAGAACCAGCTCCTGGATTCATTGATTCTTTGTACGGTTCTCTTTATTTCCAATTGATTGATTTCAGCCCTGAGTTTGGTGATTTTCTGTCTTCTACTCCTCCTGGGTGAATTGGCTTCTTTTTGTTCCAGGACTTTCAGGTGTGTCGTTAAGCTGCTAGTGTATGCTCTCTCCATTTTCTTTTTGGAGGCACTCAAGGCTATGAGTTTTCCTCTTACAACTGCTTTCATTGTGTCCCAAAGATTTGGGTATGCTGTGCCTTCATTTTCATCAAATTCTAAAAAGTCTCTGATTTCTTTCTTTCTTTCTTCTTTGGCCAAGGTGTCATTGAGTAGAGTATTATTTAGCCTCCATGTGTATGTGGGCTTTCTGTTGTTTTTGTTGCTATTGAAAACCACTCTTATACCATAGTGATCTGATAGGAGGCATGGGATTAGTTCGATCGTCTTATATTTGTTGAGGTCTGCCTTGTGACCAATTATATGGTCGATTTTGGAGAAGGTACCATGAGGTGCTAAGAAAAAGGTATATTCTTTTGTTTTAGAGTGAAATGTTCTATAAATATCAGTCAAATCCAATTGGTTCAAAGCTTCAATTAGTTTTACTGTGTCCCTGTTTAGTTTCTTTTTTCCCCCGATCTGTCCATTGAGGAGAATGGAGTGTTGAAATCCACCACAATTATTGTGTTAGGTGCAATGTGTGCTTTGAGCTTTAGTAAAATTTCTTTTACGAATGAGGGTGCCCTTGCATTTGGCACATAGATGTTCAGAATTGAAAGTTCTTCTTGGTGGATTTTTCCTTTGACCAGCAAGAAGTGTCCCTCAGTGTCTCTTTTGATGACTTTAGGTTGAAAGTCAATTTTATCTGATATTAGAATGGCTACTCCTGCTCGTTTCCTGTGACCATTGGCTTGTAAGATTGTCTTCCAGCCTTTTACTCTAAGGTAGTTTTTATCTTTGACACTGAGGTGTGTCTCCTGTATGCAGCAAATTGTAGGGTCCTGTTTCCTTATCCAGTCTGTTAGTCTATGTCTTTTTATTGGGAAATTGAGACCATTGATGTTAAGAGATATTAAGGAATAGTGATTATTATTTCCTGTCATTTTTGATGTTCTTTTTATATTTGAGTGTTTATCTTCTTTCGGGTTTGATGAAGGAAGGTAACTATCTTGCTTTTTCCAGGGTGTAGTTTCCCTCCTTGGATTGGAGTTTTCCTCCTATTATTCTTTGCAGAGCTGGGTTTGTAGAAAGATATTGTGTAAATTTGGTTTTGTCATGGAATATCTTGGTTTCTCCATCTATGGTGAATGAGAGTTTTGTTGGGTTTAGTAGTCTTGGCTGACATTTGTGTTCTCTTAGAGTCTGCATGAGATCTCCCCAGGATCTTCTAGCTTTCATGGTCTCTGGTGAGAAGTCTGGTGTGATTCTGATAGGTCTTCCTTTATATGTTACTTGGCCCTTTTCTCTTACTGCCTTTAATATTCTTTCTTTGTTTAGTGCATTTGGGGTTTTGATTATTATGTGACAGGAGGTATTTCTGCTCAGGTCCAGTCTGTTTGGAGTTCTGTAGGCTTCTTGTATATTCATAGGCATCTCTCTCTTTAAGTTAGGAAAGTTTTCTTCCATAATTTTGTTGAAGGTATTTGCTGGCCCTTTCTGTTGTAAATCTTCACTCTCATCTATACCTATAATCCTTAGGTTTGGTCTTCTCATTGTGTCCTGGATTTCCTGGATGTTCTGGGATACAATTTTTTGCATTTTGCATTTTCTTTGACAGTTGAGTCAATGGTTTCTATGGTATCTTCGGCATCTGAGATTCTTTCTTCCATCTCTTGTATTCTGTTGTTGATATTTGCATCTATGGCCCCTGATTTCTTCTCAAGGTTTTCTATCTCCAAAGTTGTCTCCCTTTGTGATTTCTTAGTTGTTTCTACTTCTGATTTTAGATCCTGGATGGTTTTTCTTAGCTACTTCACTTGCTTGTTTGTGTTTTCCTGTAATTCTTTAAGAGACTTTTGTGTTTCCTCTTTCATGACCTCTGCTGTTTGACTCACTTTCTCCTGCATTTCTTTAAGTTTTTTTTTGTGTTTCTTCTTTATTGGCTTCTATCTCTTGAGCCTTATTCTCCTGAATTTCTTTAAGTGATTTTTGTGTTTCCATTAATTGGGTTTCTAGCTTATTCATGTTCCCCTGTATTTCTTTAAGAGATTCATTTATGTCCTTTTTGTGTTCTTCTAGCAGCATCATGAACAGTGATTTTAAATCCAAATCTTGTTTTTCTGGTGTTTTTGCATAATCAGGGTTTGCTGATGTTGGACAGCTTGGTTCAAATGCTGCTATATTGCTTAGGTTTCTGTTAATAGCGTTCCTGTGTTTGACCTTTGCCATCTTGTTATTTCTGGCTTTAGTTGGTCTTGTCTCTGGCTGGTATTTGTGCCTCCTGTGAGGCTATATGGCTATTTCTGCAACACTGGATGGCTGGGTTTCCCCTGTTACAGATTTCTAATGGGCTGCCCTCCTCTTGGGTGTCCCTGCAGCCCTAGGGTGCCTTGCCCCAGGTTGTCTGTGTGAACCAGATGGTGCCTGTTTGCTCCTTCAGTGAGTGCTGATGGTCTATGCTGCTGTGGGACCTTTTCTGAGTGCTGGTCACTCTGCGGGGCAGCCTATCTCCTAACTAGGTTGGTGCACACAAGGCTTGCCTAGCTACTGAGGGCCTGAGTCTAGGCAAAAGCCTGGCGGGCTAAGGCCCAAGCAAAGTTCCCCTTGGGCTATGAGTGTTAATTGATTCTGTCAGGTGGCCAGGATGGCAGTGTGCGGTGCGTGCACTCCCTGAAAGTGCAGGGAGAGTTTGCTGGGCTAACAACCTCCTGGCTGGGTTGGCATACAGATGGCCCACGGAGCAGCCCAGGGCCTGGGGTCAGTCCAAGGCCTGTCTGTCTTAGACCCCCTGCTATGTTAGCCTCGGGCTATGACTCTTAGCTGACTTTGCCTGCTTGGACTCTCTGGCGTCCTGTAGTCAAAATGGCAGAGTGTGCTCTGGCCGGGCAATTAACCTCCTGGCCTAGTTCGCACACCGATGGTCACCCGAACAGCCCAGGGCCTGGGTGCAGGCCAACACCCATCATCGGGCTTAGACCCCTGCGATGTTGGCCTTGGGTTATGTTTGCGTACCTCAGTCTGTCTGATCACTCTGGTGCCCGAGATCCAAGATGGCAGAGAGACTCTTGTAACTGACTGGTGGGAGGCAGAGTTCTGATGTGGCTTCTTGGTTCCACTGCTGATGGCCCTTCTACTGGACCTGCTGCCGCCGCCGCCGCTGCCGCCACTACTGCTGCTGCCTACAGATATTTTTTAATAAGCTTTAGTGCAGTGAGAAATTTAGTCTAGAATACAAAGAACCATGAGATGGATACCATGTAGTAGGACTTCCAGAATCTTAGCAAGGTAATGGGAACAGAAAATAACTGTAGGTTAAAAGAAAAGAGGCCACTTAAGGGAAGCTGAGGAACACATCAAAGGAATAACAATAAATATATGAGTTTTCCTGGTTGGCTCAAAGGATAAAAAGGGTGCAACCTATACAAAACACATGCGACTTACTAAGAGAGGAGGGAAAGAGTGGATTAAAGAATACAATGTGTGTGTTAGGATAAAACTGTAGAAACTGAAGGTACAAAATATCATTGAAGCATTCTTTGTAATATGAACGAGTTAACAAAACTTAAGAATTACAACATTACAAAAAAGGAAATATCTGATTTATGACTAGATGCTAATGTCAGTCGTTCATGAACACTGAATGAGGTATAACAGTAGTCCGTGGGAAAAGGGATGTTCGCAATTAAATATGTTATTATGAGTGTGTCAGCAGTTTCCCGAACATGCTGCCATAAAGAAATAATAAGTAGGTCAATCATAATCTCCATGGAAAGCAGGCAGGAAAACATACTTATGAAGAACAATGAACATTTTAATAAACCTGTAATACAGTTCAATAGACAGAGAAGGGATACTTGGTTAATGTCATATGGTGGTAAGAGAGGGAAACAAGATACACAGAGCCATGAGTTCTGGGCAGAATTCTGATACAGAGGAAGACTGGGTTGACCTGAGGGTCAAAACAAATTCTAGAATACATATGGAGAGACCGAAGTCTTGGATGTGAGGAACAACAACATTAACTAGTTCAAGCGGTGTATCTAGAAAAGATTAGAATTGGGGCAGAGAGTGATAAGCTAGGAATGTTGAAGTCTGAAGGAACATGGCAAGTTCTGTAGACAGTAGGGGTACATAGTCGTTTCTCAGGAGAAAGACATTTTTATCATGACTATTTCCAGAGAACATATTATCTTAGCAATATTTTATTAAAACAAATATTAATGTGGACATTTTTCATCCTTTTTTGTTTTTCCTTCTTTCTCTGTCTCCTCTCTCTCTCTCTCTCTCTCTCTCTCTCTCTCTCTCTCCCTCCCTCCCTCCGTCCCTCCCTCCCTCCCTCCCTCCCTCCCTCCCTCCCTCCCTCTGTATATATATATATATTACTTTCTTCTTCCAGTAAGAAAAAGCTTTACAAGGAGATGGTGACAAGGAACAAAACTAAAATCCTCTGGGACAATAGGAGGTTGGCAGAATTACCATAGCAAAAGCTGAAGGAGCTGAAAGAGGTCTCAAAGTACTTGGTTTGTAGAGTTACAAAAGATGTGTCTCAAATGCCAATTGTAGATAATGGCTGTAAAATATAATTTGTCTTTTAAATAAAAAATTTGCCATATGACCTATTAAAAATCTTTTTGAACAGATATTACATTAACATATTTAATGGGTGGTAGACAGTCGCATTCCCAGTAGTCAAGTATGTCTTAGAGCAACTGAGAAAGCAGAGCCAGTGGCTTTTATATGTTGATTTGTTGGTTTCTCTTTTTCTTTTTCCTTTTTTTTTTCCTGATTGAATTCACTTTAAGTATGTGGACATTGTAACTCAGAAAGAATCTAGGAAAGAAAATGTTTAAATTTTTGCAATGTCTTAAGCCAATTTATGAAACATTTGGCTGCCCTGTGTATCCGAGCTCCCTGGATTGGTAATGCCAGGCAACAATATATGGCTTCTAAGAAAATTAATACAGAAGTGAGCAAGCCTTTCCCCTTCAATATTTCCTTTTAATTTTCTCAGCAAAATGCTTTATATCTTATGCAATGGATGCAGTATTTTCTTGAGACTCTCTCAACAACTTTAAATTCTTTTAATCAATATACTTATAGATTGGTCTAAGCCAGAAAATAAGAAAATCATGATCAAGGAAAGAGTGAATAATATACTAGAGCAACAGAGTTTCCCAGTGAAGAATAGAAAAGCTACAAGCTTAAAATAAAGTTGATGCTTTGAGTAAGGTAAACTGTAGACCACAAGTGTATAAGAAGCAAAGTCCAGCAACCCAGGCTTGCTCAAATGAAGATCTGCAGTTTTCACAAAGAATCACACTCAATGAGATTTCTCAATCGCCTTGGGGCAAATAAGATACAATCAACGCAATGTGTCCTAGGAGTTAGGTGATGGGTCTGAAATATGCAAACTTCAGTTTTGAGTGAACCCTAAGTGTAAAAGTGGAAGTCATATATAAATGCATGAAAAGAGAGTTGGAGCACAAAGAGTAAAGCAGACTACCACTCAGAAAGACAAAGTTTAGAAGAGAACCTAGATGCCATTTGTACAATGGTCTCAACATATCATATTGGAATGAGAAAACTCTAGAACTCACAAGTTGTATATAAACAGAGCTACTATCCAAAACACTCTTGAGTAAAACATCAGTGTAGAGAAGGAAAGAAAACAGTCCAGTCAATATAATATTTCAAATGTAAATAATGTTATTAACTAAAAATGCTATGTACAAAGGAATATTTCATATGTAAGTAGGATATTTCAACTCAATTTATGAAATTATTTAGATATAACCAAATTATATATTACTTAAAATATTCTTTTTTTCATTATATTATCTTCGTTTTTTTTTACTTTTTTTTATTCGATATATTTTTTATTTACATTTCAAATGATTTCCCCTTTCCTAGCCCCCTTGTTAAATTGATCTATAAATATAAGGAAAAGTCAGAGCACTAAAAATAATCTATTCCCCATGCAAATTTCCTGATATAATAAAGCCACAAATACTAACTAATACAATGCAATTTTCGTCAGGTAATAATGGTTTTTGCTTTACAGCAAAATTATAAATTGTCATTTGTGTTCAGGAAAGGTTTATGAATCACAGATAGCCTGAATGTTATTTATGTTTGTCTATTTTGGCACTGATTCCTATGGACGGGCGACTTTAACCTTTTAATAGAATTTTCTTATGTTAATGGGACTCATGTCTTCAATATCTGTCACTTGTGACAGTTCTTCAGTCTCTCTCCTTTCCTATTGTCCTGCCTGGTCTTTCTCAAGCTGTCTTGAGAAGCTGTCTCAAGCCTCTCCTCATTACAGAGCAGGTGATGACAGAGTCATCTCCAATGACTAAACTTCAGTTTCTTCTCTACGTTCACTTGTCTGCTGAATGTATGTATCTAAGTACATATTTACATTTATTTATTTGTCTATTTTGAATTTATCATTTTCCCACTATTCTAAAGAAAGTAGCAGATGCCATAGACACAGAGCTATAATCTCTCCCCTGCATTTAAGTATGTTACTCAGAAAAGGAGCATCTCAGGGGTGTGACAGACATTGGTAATAAATAAAGCAGCTGACCATAAAAGCTGCTGAAGATGTCAGGTAAGGACACACTGACCTCAGTCAGGGTCATGATAAAGGGAAGCCTTGTAGAATTACTCATTGTGATTAAGAGGTGAAAATACATTTCTAATTTCACCTGTAAACATTGGGCTTTACACGATAATCAAACTCATCCATTAGGCATTTGGAGAAATTAAAAATATTACTCATTTTCTCCTACTATATTCTCCACCCACTCTTGGTCTCACTTTAAGGATCATATTTAGATCAAATTTCAAACTCACTGAACCCTTACAAGTTGAAATAACCCAGCACATTGGCTAAAGGTATTTTCCCCTTCTGCATTCTTTATGATTTATTTCATGATTCATACAGTATATTTTCATAAGTGTGTATCCTGATAAAGTTATATAATACAAAATGTAACATCAAATTTTAACATCTGTGAAATTCCAATTTGAAATGTCATTTGTCCCTAATATCCTTTAATCCAGGTGCAAATATTATAATAGCTTGGTGCTTCACTTCTCATTGAAAAGAATATTCATGACCTTATGCAACCACTTGGTTTATAATGAAATAATTACTTATGATCATTAAGCTTTCTTTCTATAAATTATTTCCCCTTCATTCTTCTGTTGTTCCCTTTTAAGTAAATCATTTTAAAACAAAATACAAATACCAGCTCACCTAACTCAAATACATGTACATGAATACAGGAGCCAAGCTTTGGTTAACACAAATGTTCATTACTATTATTTTGTAAGTTTTATATGCACCCAACAGCTTAGTAACTCACTGATATTTCACTTCTGACCTTCATTAATGTTTGATTTGTTATCAAAGACTATGACAACTGCAAAGAGCACAGGGTTCACTGACAGAGAGGTGGACATTCATATTTTTATTTAAGTCTGAATTTCAAGCTGAATCTAATGGAAGTCAATGAGATAGTTTGATGACAAAGTGCTGGTATAGAAGGATGACGACCTGCACACAATCCTCAGCTCCAGTGTAAACAGCCAGGAATAGTGGTGAAGTGCAAGGGTAGATCTGGTAGAGAAGAAAATAAGATGAAGAGAAAAAACAGGAAGTAGAGGAGGAACTCCAACCAGTGTCTTCTTTAAATATCCATTTGGAGGTTGCAGCTTTCAGTGCCAATAGCAGGGTACTCTTGCCAGATGCCATTTATGGTTGCTTCCTTTGTAAATTAATGCCACATTTACCAAAGGCCACGGTGTTGGCTGTAGGTAATAAGTAAATATCAGACATATTCTGTTCCACAAATCTTTAGAACAATCTACTTCTAAATTTCCTGGTCATGAGGGTATGACCATGACTTGGGGACACTGTTGTACTGATAGCCTGCTAATGCACCATCATATTCCATTCTTGCACTTCCGGGAATGACCATACAAAATAATGCTTTCATTATACTCTTCCTACCTTTGGTTCATGATTCTTTTAGAAGATAAACAATCTTTTTGTAAGGCTCTAATAAGACCGACCATCAGGAAACACAGATATTTACATTATGATTGGTGACAGTACTAATATTAATTATGAAGTACCAATGAAATAATTTTATGGTTGTGGTTGCCACATCAGGAACTATATTAAAGAGTCACTGCATTGGGAAGGTTAAACTGGTAAAGAGCACTTGGAATATTGATTTATAGGTATAGACCTGTTAACATCAAGGCTCCTTTAGTTAAGTTGATGAAAGAATTAGGGAAAAATGAGTAGATATCAAAGAAGAAAGGAAGAAATGCCATGTAACAATTCAAGACAAATAGACTAGATTTATTTCTGAAAATCAAACTGTTTATGGCATTCACCAGGCTACCTAAGGTCTAAATGCTCTGGTGTCTTTAGGTGATGCCTGTGTGTGTGTGCTCTCAATAGGTGTGTTTCTGTTCTTTTATTTGGCTTTTTGTCTCTTCATTGGCTTGTTTCATCCTTTTAAGTTTTGTTGTTTCAATCATTTTTTGTTTCTTCTTCTTCTTCTTCTTCTTCTTCTTCTTCTTCTTCTTCTTCTTCTTCTTCTTCTTCTTCTTCTTCTTCTGCCTCTTCTTCTTCTTCCTCCTCCTCCTCCTCGTCCTCCTCTTCCTCCTCCTCCTTCTTCATCTTCTTCGTCATCATCTACTTTTTCTTATCCTCCTTCGTATCTTCTTCTTTTCTCCTACTCAGTTTTTAATCTTTTTCAATTAACTGACATATTCATTGATTTTACACCACTACTCAATTTTCCATTCTTACTCTTATTCCAGTCTCTTCCCCACACCTTTATTATACCCCAATCTCCCTTCCCAAGGCTACCACATCCATTTCTCCTCAGTTTGTCTTAAGAGAAAAGCAGACCTGGATGATCAACCAGCCATGGAATATCAAATTAAAGTAAGACTAAGCACCTTCACTCCTATTAAGGGTAGACAATGCAACCCAGCTGGAGCAATGACAGGCAACAGAGTCAAAGATAGCGCCTGCTTCAACTATTATGAGTCCCACAAGATGGTGAACTACACAACTGTAACATATGGGGAGAGGGTCAGGTCCCTACAGGATCCCTGGTGGGCTGGTTTGTACACATGAGTCACTATACATCCAGTTAGTTGAATTTGGTGTACTTAATCCCTCTGGCTCTTACAGTCCTCCTTCCCTCATCTTCTGTAGGATGTTCCAAGCTCTGCCTAACGTTTGACTGTGGTCTCTGCATTTGTTTTCATTAATTGCTAACTGAAGTCTCTCTAATGTCAATTGAGCAAAACACAAGTCTATGAGAAGAACAGAACATCACTAGAAATCATATTGTTTATTTTTTCCATTCATATTCTATTGTGGTTTGCTGTGTTGTTCAACCTCTGGTTCATGACTCTCCTGGCATCAGGATTGGGTTCCCTCTCATGGTTTAAGTCTCAAGCAGGACAAGTCATTGCTTATCATTCCCACAGTTTTTGTGCCTTTTTTACTGAAACACATGTTGTAGGCTGGACTAATTGCATACCAACTGTTTTGTTGCTATATTGGTGTGCAGTCTGCTCTGGAAATTTTGCCTGGGTATAGGAGATGCCTGGTTCAGGCTCCATATGTACCATAGGCTACATGTTTACCTCAGGTCAACAACATAGATTTCTGAAAGTTTCTATTACACTAGATTTCTAGCTCATGAAAGAGATGCCCCACAACCCTACTTCCAGTTGTCTCTTCCAGTATTCTTTCCCTCCATCCTTGCCACACCTGACCCCTAATGATCCTATCATCACCTCTCTCCCTGATGCAGTTACCTTATGCCTATCCAAGCTCAAGGTCTATTCTGTCCTACACTCTCAGTGTGATTCATGCATATTCCCTGAGCCCTTCTTGATACTTAGCTTCTTTCTGCCTGTTGATTGTACCTTGACTGTCTTGTACTTTATGCTTCTATCCACATTTGTCTTCCTGGGCCTGGATTTCTCATCCAGGATAGTATTTCCTAGTTCCATGTGCTTGCCAGCAAATATCTTGATGACATTGCTTTAACCTGAATGAACCATTGTATAAATGTACATTTTCTTCACCCATTGTTCAGTTGAGGGTATTCTAGTTTGTTTTCACTTTCTGACTTTGATGACTAAAGCTGCTGTGAGCATAGTTGTGCAAGTGTCTTTGTTGTATGATAAAGTGCCCATTTGGTGTATGCCCAGTAAGGCAGAGCTAGGCCTTAAAATCGATTGTTTCTCAATCTTTTGAGAAACAGCCATCTTGATTTCCAAAGTGGCTAGACTATATTGCATTCCTACCATCAATAGAAGAGTATTTTGTTGTGTTTTTTCTCTCTTCCCATCTTCAACAGCATGAGCTGACACCTGTGTCTTTGAAATTAGCCATCTGACAGGTGTAAGACAGAACTCAATCATTTGAATTTTCATTTCCCTGATTGCTAAGTGTGTCAAACATTTCTTTAACTGTTTCTCGGCCATGAGAGATTCCTCTTTTGAGAATTCTCTATTTAGATTTGTATCCCATTTTTAAATTGCATTATTTGGTTTGTTGATGGCTAGTTTCTTGAGTTTCATATATTTTAGAAATTATTCCTCTCTCAGGTGTGGGGTTGGTGAAGATATTTTCTCATTCTGTGGGCCACTGGTTTGTACTTTTAACTGTTCCCTTAGACTTACAATAGTCTTTCAGTTTCATGAAGTCTCATTTATTAATGCTGAACTTAATGCCTGTGCTATTGGTGATCTGTTCAGGAACTTTTCTCCTGTGCCAGTGAGTTCATGGCTATTCCCCAGTTCCTCTTCTATCTGTTTCTATGTATCTTGTTTTATGTTCAGTTCTTCTATCCACTTGGAGTTGAATTTTGTGCAGGATAATACATATAGATCTTGAATTCTTCTTGAATTCTTGAATTCCAGTTAGACGACCACCATTTGTCCAAGATATTTTCTGTTTTCCCTGGTATATTTCTGGCTTCTTTATGGATAATAAGGTGCCCATGGGTGTGTGGACTCATTTCTGGAACTTTTATTTGGTATGATGGATCAACCTGTCAGTTTTTATTCCAATACCATACAGTTTTTAGTAATATTTCTCTGAAGTACAATTTGAAATCAGTGATGGCAATCACTCTTGAAGTTATTTTATTGTGCAGTATTGTATTATCTATCCTTTTGTTTGTTTGTTTTCCTTATGAAGTTGCATATTTTTTCAAAGTCTGTTAAAAATTGTGTTGAAATTTTGATTATCAATTGTATTGAATCCTAAAATTTGTATTGGTAAGATGGCTATGTTTGCTATGTTAAACCTACTAATCTATAAGCATGGGAGATTTTTCCATCCTCTGGTATTTTCTTCCATTTCTTTCTTCAAAGACTTGAAGTTTCTGTCAAACAGATCTTCTTAATGCTTTTTTAGAGTTGTACCAAGATGTTTCATAGTCTTTGTGGGTGTTGTGAAGGATGTTTTCTCAGGTCATTTATCAATTGTGTAATTTTTTTTTACTTTATCTTATATTTAGTCAGTTAATGATACAGTTATCAGCTGTAGGAGTTCCCTAGTAGGATTTGGGGGATCCACTTAAAGTATACCACCATATCATCTGCAAAAGTTATACTTTGACTTCTCCCTTTTGAAGTTGTATATCTTTAATCTCCTTTAGTGTTCTTATTGTTCTAACTAAAACTTAAAGTACTATATTGAATAGATATGTAGAGAGTGGATAGCCTGTTTTTTCTTGTCTGTTATCTTAGTGAAATTTCTTTAAGTAGAATTTAATCTCAATTTGATTTTATATTTTCTATTGACTTTCTGTATAGTGCTTTTATTATTTTTAGGTATATGACTTGTATACATGGTCTTTCTGAGACTTTTATATGAAGGTTGTAGGATTTTGTGCAAGGCCTTTTCCAGCATAGAATGAGAAGATCATGTCAGTATTTTTTTTCTTTCAGGTTATGTATAAGGTGGATTAATTACATTCACATATTTTCATGTGTTGAAACTCACCTGCATCTCTGAGATGACTCCTACTTGATCAAGGTAGATGAGGTTTTTGAGATGTTCTTTGATTCAGTTTGCTAGTATTTTATTGGACATTTTTGCATCTATGTTCATGAGTGAAATTGGTATGAAATTCTCATTCTTTGTTAAGTCTCTATATCGGTTAGGTTTCAGAGTGACTGTGACCGAATAAGGTTAATTTGATAACATTTTCTCTGTTTCTGTTTTGTGGAATAATTTGTGAAGAATTGGTATTAACTCTTCTTGAAAGTTTAGTAGAATTCTGCCCCCTTCCCATAAGAACCATATGGCCCTGGCCTTTCTTTGTTTCGGCAAAGTTTAATGACTGCTTCTATTTCCTTATGAGTTATAGGTCTATTAAAATTGTTAATCTAATCTTGATTTAACTTTTGTCAGTGATGTATATGAAGAATAATTTCCATGTTTTTTTATTTCCAATTTTGCACAGATTAAGCTTTTGAAGTAAGACCTAATGATTCCTTCGATTTCCTCAGTATATGTTAGGTTAGGTCTACATTTTTATTTCTGATTTTGTTAATTTTGATTCTCTCTCTCTTTCTCTCTCTCTCTCTCTCTGTGTGTGTGTGTGTTTGTGTGTGTGTGTGTGTGTGTGTGTGTGTCTGTCTCTGTCTCTCTCTCTGTCTGTCTCTCTCTGTCTCTCTGTCTCTCTATCTCAGTTGATTTGGATAAGGGTTGGTTTACATTACTGATTTTTTTCAAAGAAGAAACTCTTTTTTATACTAGTTCTTTGAATTCTTCTCTTTGTTTATATTTTATTGATTTCAACCATGAGATTATTTTCTGCAATTTATTCTTCTTAGGTCAGTTGATTTCTTTTTGTTTTAGAAATTTCATGAATTCCCTAAGTTGCTAGTATAAAATATCACTTGTACTCTATGAAGGTACTTAGTTCTACATACTTTTGCCTTAATGCTAGTTTAATTGTGTCTCATAAGTTTGGGTATGTGTTGCATTCATTTTCATTGAATTCATGGAAGTCATAAATGTCTTTCTTTATTGTTTCTTTGACGCAGACATCATTGAAGAGAGAGTTGTTCAGTTTCTATGAGTTTCTAGGTTTTCTGTTGTTTCTATTATTGAAGTCCAGCTTTAATCCATAGTGATCTGAGATGATACAGGGGCCATTTCAATTATCTTGTATCTTTTGAGGCTTGCAGAGTGACCAATTATATGGTCAGTTTCAGAGAAATGTTCATGAGGTGCTGAGAAGAAGTTATACTTTTTTTGTCGTTGGGTGAAAAGTTCTGAAAATAGTATCTGATAGATAGTAGGTCCATTGAGACATAATATCTGCTAGTTCCTTGTTTTTATGTTTATTTTCTGTCTGGATGCTTTCTCATTGGTGAGAGTGGGCTATTGAAGTCTCCCACTATTAATGTATGAGGTTCAATATGTGATTTAAGATTTACTAATGTTTCTGCTACAAATGTGGATACCCTTGTACTTGGGGCATACATGTTAAAATTGAAACACGGTCTTGGTGGATGTTTCTTTTGGTGAGTATGAATTTTCCTCTACCATAAATTTTGATTAACTTTGGTTGAATGTCTGGGGTTCTTTTTTGGGTTGTTGTTGTTGTTGTTATTGTTGTTGTTGTTGTTTTGATATCTGAGTAGCTATACCATCTTGCATCTTGCATCCACTTGCTTAGAAAATATTTTTCCATCTCTTTACTCTGAGGTAATGTTTAGTTTTGATGTTAATATGTGTTTCCTCTATGTAGCAGGATGGATCCTGTTTTGTATCTATTCTGTTATTGGATCCATTGATGTTGAGAGATATCGATATCCAATAATTCTTCTTATTTTGGTGATGTGGTATGTGTTTCCTTCTTTTGGTTTTGCTATTCTGTTATTATTTATTTATTCTGTTTTCTGGGGTATAATTAAACTCCTAAGTCTGAAGTTTTCCCTCTAATATCTTCTGTATACTTGGAATTGTGGATAGATACTGCTTAAACTTGTATTTATTGTGGAATACTCTTTTTCACTATCCCTGGGGTTCTGGATGTCTGCTTGGTCTCTGGGTTTATTAGTACTGCAAGTCCTCTGGTAAGGCTACCTAAGTTGTGGGCCAGAAGGGGTACAATTTGGGGCTTTATTTTTGGCTTTAAGCAGGTTTAGTGGGGTGAGGCTAGTTTTTTACCTGGCTTCTCTAGCTCTTGTGTGGCCTACTAGAATGCAGCTGGATATGTGTACTGAAGAAAAAAAACCCAGGGGAGTGGGTATTTTGTAAGCCTTTGAGGAGTATTGATGGGCTGTGTATCATATCTCATCTGGAGTCCCAGAAACATGTATGGCTTCTTGGAAAGCAGAAGTCCTCTGCCAGTGCTGTGGACCAGAATATGGGCTCAGGAAAGGGAGTGCATTTTGGGACCATTTTGTTGGCATGGAGACTTTGGAGTCTTCCCTGGATTCCTAGTGCTAGCATGGCCTCCCTTTATTTTATTTTTAATGTCTATTATTTACTAATGGTTCAGTAAAAGAACTGTGTGAACTTGGTTGGACTGGAAGGTAGTAAGGCTTTGAAATGAGCTTGGAGTAAGAAAACAAAATTTGGAAAATGCTTTATGAAAAAAATTTTCAATAAAAAAATACCCATATTTGAAACTTTTTATTTTAATAGTAATATTACGGACTAGAGAAAGTTGTAGAGAAGCAAAAATGTCTGTGAAGAAGAAAAATGGGAAACAAGTGGATCTCAGAGTCTCCTCAGGATATGAGGAGCAAAGAAGTTTCCTTCAGTTTCTTTATTTTGTAAATTTATGGTTTCCCTTCAGACAAATAATGACAGTACTGGATGCAGTTTGTTTCAAATTGGTTTCCTACATAAAGCTATTACAATTATATTTTTAAAATAGTTTAGAGTTTTTGTGCATAAAGCAGTTACAAACATTTGCCAAATTCATCATTACTTATTATTATTATTTATTATTTATAATAACCTCCTTTATTTGGAACTGGGTTTCCTTGAGACAGAGAAAATGATAGTGATTCTACAGAAATAGAGCCTTAATATATCCATTACTTCTCTATTTTTTTTCTTCATGGTGAATGTTCCTGCTTATTGATTAATGCCTAGAAGATTTGAAGGGTTAGGAATGATGAGCCCTTTTCTGTTATTTCCAGGTCATCCACTTCTATTGTAAAATCACCTTTTCAAGTTGATTACCAGTGGTTTTAGTGACAGATTTTGGGAACTGTTTTGGTTTTCTTAGCATGACCTTAAAATTGACATTATTTTACAAAAGCAGGCTTTGTATTCTGGAATGTTTAAAAACTCAGCCTACTGAGCAGGCTTGTCATCTGGAGGGTGCAGCTCTACTGATCTGATACAAGCTCATCCTGAGTAAAGGTAAAATTGCACATTCTATCCTGTTCTCCTGGCTAAATTTTTATGTTAAAACTGATCAAATGTAAACTAGATGACAGCATATTAACTACTATAAAGTTTTATTCTGAAGTTGCCCCAGATAGCAACTTCATGAGTTCTAATGAGCAAACTCCAGCAATCTTCCAAAAATTATGTGGCATTAGGAGTTGTGTATACCTTCTCTCTAGATTTCAAGCAATTATTGTGTCTTTCTGATTTTAGTTCCTAAATAGCCAATAGTCACATTCCCCTTTTTCCTTTTTTTATTATATTCTTCATTTATATTTCAAATGGCTTCCACCCTTTCTGGTTCGCGCCCCCCCCCAAAGTCCCATAAGCCATTTCCCCTCCCCCTGTTCCACAATCAACCCCTCCTGCTTCACTGTCCTGGTATTCCCCTACACTGCAACATTGAGCCTTTCCAGGACCAGGGGCCTCTCTACCCTTTGATGTCCAACAAGGACATCCTCTGCTGCCTATGCCTCTGGAGTCATGGGTAACACCATGTGTACTATCTGGTTGATGTTTTTGCGCTGGGAGCTCTCAGACCACTGAGTTCCTCCTATGGTGCTACAAACCCCTCTCATCTCCTTGGGGCCTTTCTCTAGCTCCCCCACTGGAGACCCTGTGCTCAGTTCAATGGCTGGCTGAGAGTGTTCCCCCCTGTATTTGTCATGCACTAGTAGAGCCTTCCAGGTGACAGCTATATCCAGCTCCAGTCAGCAAGTACTTGTGGGCATCTATAATAGTGTCTGAGTTTTGTAACTGGATATGTGATGGATCACTAGGTGGGGTAGCCCCTGGATGGTCTTTCACTCTGTCCGTGCTCCACACTTTGTCTCTGTATCTTCTTCTGTGGATCAATAGCTTATGCTTTAAGATCAAGAATTGAGGGTCTTCCCCAGTTTCTTTCTATTAGCTTCACAGTGTCTGGGTTTATGTTGTGGTCCTTGATCCATTTGGAGTTGAGCTTAGTACAAGGAGATAAGGATGGATCAAATTGCATTCTTCTGCATGCTGACCTCCAGTTGAACCAGCAACATTTGTTAAAAAGGCCATCTTTTTTTCCATTGGATGTTTTCAGCTCCTTTGTTGAGGATCAAGTGACCATAGGTGAGTGGGTTCATTTCTGGATCTTCAATCCTGTTCCATTGATCTGTCTACCTGTCACTGTACCAATACCATGCAGTTTTTAACACTATTGCTCTGTAGTCGTACTTTAGGTCAGGGAAACTGATTGCCCCAGAGTTTCTTTTGTTGTTGAGAATAGTTTTAGCTATCCTGGGTTTTTTGTTATTTGAGAATTGCTCTTTCTAACTCTATAAAGAACTGAGTTGAGATTTTGATAGGTTTTGTGTTGAATCTGTACATTGCTTTTGGCAAAATGGCCATTTCAACTATATTAATCCTGCCTATGCATGAGCATGGGAGATTTTTCCATTTTTTGAGGTCTTCTTTCTTGAGGAAATCAGTACAGGGGGAAAAGTTACTGAACAGAAAACCAATAGCGTATGCTCTAAGATCAAGAATTGACAAATGGGACCTCATTAAATTACAAAGTTTCTGTAAGGCAAATGACACCATCAAAAGGACAAACCGGCATCCAACAAATTGGGAAAAGATCTTCAACAACCCTACATCACATAGAGGGCTAATATCCAATATATACAAAAACTCAAGAAGTTATACCCCAGAAAACCAAATAACCCTATTAAAAATGGGGTACAGAGCAAAGAATTTTCACCCGAAGAACTTCAGATGTCTGAGAAGCATCTTAAAAAATGCTCAACTTCATTAGTCATTAAGGAAATGCAAATCAAAACAACCATAAGATTTCACCTTACACCAGTCAGAATGGCTAAGATTAAAAATTCAGGAGACAGCAGGTATTGGCAAGGATGTGGAGAAAGAAGAACATTCCTCCACTGCTGGTAGTGTTGCAAACTGGTACAACCACTCTGGAAATCAGTCTGGTGGTTCCTCAGAAAACTGGGCATGTCACTTCTGAAAGATCCAGCTGTACCACTCCTGGGCATATACCCAGAGGATTCCCTAGCATGTAATAAGGATACGTGCTCCACTATGTTCATAGCAGTCCTATTTATAATAGCCAGAAGCTGGAAAGAACCCAGGTATCCCTCAGTGGATGAATAGATGCAAAAAATGTGATATATATACACAATGGAGTACTATTCAGCCATTAGAAACAATGAATTCATGAAATTCTTAGACAAATAGATGGAGTTAGAGAACATCATACTAAGTGAGATAACCCAGTCTCAAAAGATCAATCATGGTATGCACTCAATAATAAGTGGATATTAGCCTAGAAAATTGGAATACCCAAAACATAATCCTCACATCAAATGAGGTACAAGAAGAATGGAGGAGTGGCCCCTGGTTCTGGAAAGACTCAGTGTAGCAGTATAGGGCAAAACCAGAACAGGGAAGTCGGAAGGGGTAGATGGGAGAACAGGGGGAGAGAAAGGGGCTTTATGTGACTTTCGGGGAGTGGGGGGTGGCTGAAAAGGGGAAATCATTTGAAATGTAATTAAAAAATATATCAATAAAAAAGGAGGAAAAAAAGATCAAGAATTGATAAACAGGACCTCATAAAATTACAAAGTTTCTATAAGGGAAAGGACACTGTCAATAGGACAAAACAGCAACCAACAAATTGGGAAAAGATCTTTACCAAGCCTACATCTGACAGAGGGTTAATATCCAATATATACAGAGAACTCAAGACATTAGACTCCAGAGAGCCAAATAACCCTATTAAAAAATGGTTTGCAGAGCTAAACAAAGAATTTTCACCTGAGGAATATTGAATGGCTGAGAAGCACCTAAAGAAATGTTCAACATCCTTACTTATCAGGGAAATGCAAATCAAAACAACCCTAAGATTTCACCTCATACCACTCAGAATGACTAAGATCAAAAACTCAGGAGAGAGCAGGTGCTGGCTAGGATGTGGAGAAAGGAACACACCTCCAGTGCTGGTGGTATTGCAAGCAGGTACAACCACTCTGGAAATCAGCATGGCAGTTCCTCAAAAAACTGGGCATAATACTACTGCAGGACCTTGTTATACCACCCCAGGGCATATACGCAGAGGATACTCCAGCATGTAATAAGGACACATGCTCCACTATTTTCATAGCAGACCTAGTTAGAATAGCCAGAAGCTGGAAAGAACCAAGATGTCCCTTAATGGAGGAATGGATACAGAAAATGTGATATAGTTACACAATGGAATACTACACAGTTATAAAAAACAATGAATTCATAAAATTCTTAGGTAAATGGGTGGAACTGATAAATATCATCCTAAGTAAGGTAACACAATCACAAAAGAACATACATGGTATACACTCACTGATAAGTGGCTATTAGCCCAAAAGCTCAGGATAGCCAACACAAATTCACATATCAAATGATGCCCAAGAGAGAAGAACAAAGTATGGATACTCTGGTCCTTCTTAGAAGGGGGTACAAAATACCCACAGAAGTCTTATTCTCAATAATGATGTTTATATAAATTTTAAATGTTAGCTTAAAATCCATAGGAAAACAGCATAATCTCTGTTGTGAAAATGTTTCCATTTATAAACATCCAAGATAGAAGAAGTCCATTGGGTAAGTTTCTCACAACTTGAGAACAAATGTGTGCTCAAACAAGATAGTGCCCTAATCAAAAATCACAGGGAAAATGAAGGTTTTCCCATTGGCCTATTTGATACTGAAAGGAACCTACTGGGCGTCCATACAGGATTTATATAAGAGTTTCTTATAGCATGGGGAGGCTCAAAAGCAGCCAAGCCACTGTACAAAAACCATCTCAGTATGGTTATTTATTCACCCAATCTGCATTTCTGTAAACCTCTAACTTACTGAACACCCCCCAAATCCAGCTCCTACCCCCAACCCATGAGGATCATCTTCATCAACACTTGCTTGCTGCTTATGTACTGTCAGGAGTTTCTAACACTTGGGTCTTTCTGAGTTTTGAGTCTTAAGTTGTCTCAACCCCCTAAGTTCTGCAAGCAAGGCTTGCTCATTCTTCAGGAGAGAGGTTTTCAAGTTACACATCATGCTGCCAATTACAATGTTTACACTTTAGTGTTCTCTTATCAGCTCACTTTGTATCCATCATTAACTCCTACACTAAGTCAGTGTAAACACTCGGGATATTCACTTAGACTAGGAGCACAGCATGGTCCTCAAGAATTCTGTGTAGTAGCCACAAAGATGATTATTAAATCTACCACCTATACTTTTACAGGGTTCAGTAAGCATGAGGTTCCTTGTCTTTGCCTTGATCATTGCTCTCCTGGTCTCCACGATGGTAAGTACATCCAGAAATTATTTCTACACTCTGAGTAAGGTTTACTTGTATTGAATGGAGGCTGACCACTTTAAATGTTTTCACATGCTCATTTTCTTGAATGAATATATAATAACTTTACACAGTATTTAGAAGTCTAGGATTTGAAAACTGTGAAATAAAAAGTGATAATTCTGAGACAAAACAATGTTTTAAAAATCCATTATTCATAAAAACGATAACTTATCATATTTTGAACAATCCAACTCCAACAGAGTAAGGGAAAGCACAGAGTGGACTTCATAACCCAAGCAATTAAGAATTAGGCAGTTTTTGAACTACAGACTACATATCCTAATAAATAATAAACCCAAAAGTTTCTTTTTGTTTTTATTCTTCTCTAAGTAGCAATTAAGTATTAAACTACTACACACCTTTGTTACTGGTATTTTACAAAAACTTGAGACAGCAGATTCTCAGAATAAGCATTACAACCATATATTGGGGCTTTCTTTAAATAGTGTAAGGGTAATCTTTACACAGTGTAAAGTAGGCATTATGCCTACACACATTAATATGTATGGAATAAATGAAATAATAACTACTGCAAATTATTCATAGAAAAGTCTAATTTTAATCCTTTTAAATACCATTATATTAAAAGGCAAATTTAGGGTCAATATGAAAAAATGAAGTATATTAATTACTTCCTGTTTCTCTTTTTCTCCCATAGACTGCTGACAAAAGTAGAGAGGTAAGATGCTCTCATTCACTGGAAAACACTATAAACAGACACAATCTAAATTTGTAACACTGTTTTTTCATTTTTGCAGAGACATTCTAAGCATGGTAATAAAAGAAATGTAAGTACCGTTTTGAATGTGTTGTGCAATCACATGTGATTCGCAAGTATAGGAAGAGCAATCCACCATGATAAAAAGCATGCTTACCATCAATGAAAATTGTCTCTAAAGATGTTACTTGTTTTAGATTCAGTATAACAGTGCCGAGTCTCTTATGGAATAACTTAGGAAACAATACATAATGGTATTCTAAACACTCCAATTTAAATTAAAAGTGATTTGACTTTCACTTGATGTGGACAAGCAGGTTGTTCATCAATAAAAGATTCCAGATAGAGAGTAGATCTGAGGATGAGAAAGACGGAGAAGATAAAATGTGGGATGAAGTAGTCCTGCACAACTATTTTAAGCCAAGCAAGTTTATTAAGAAATCCAGCATTCAATATGTAAAGGAAGGAAATGTCCAAGGTCAGCAGAGAGCTAAATTAGGTAATGTTTGCAGAGGCAGCATAGGAGTTCTCAGACACATTTGCCAGAGCACAGGTAAAGACATCCCAGAGAGTAGACTCAGTTCCCCAGAAACCATAAGCTTGACTCATTCAATGCATTAACCCTAGCCTCAGGAAATTCTTGTCAAGTCTTCTCCTGGACCAAGATACAGAGCTAAAGTTCATTTTGTCATTTCATCGAGGAATCTGAGAAGTCTTGTGGCAATCTATCTGGCTTACTACCCTCATCAGTATCTACCTTCACCTAAGTAGTTAGATTTCTAATTGAACATTCAGTTTATTGTTTATTTTACTAGAATACAGAGGAAGATATGACTATTTCTTTTCATGAGGCTCTCAGGTAAAGCCATGATCTCATGTAGGCATTATTTATAGTGCTCTTGATGCTCTTCCCCAAACACTTTATTGAAGGACAGCTTATTTTCCCTATTATAGGACATGCTGGTTTCCTCTTTATTCCAGTCCTTTGCGTGGAGTGACACATACTTAGTAAAACTAGCTTGTCATTTATAGATGCTTCATTAAATTGTGGCATGTCAATGTGTTATCTCCAAAATTACTGTCCCAATGCACAACATACAAAATTTAAAAAGATACAAGTTCAATCAACATCAATCAACGTGATAAAAAGAAGCTTGGGATACATTAAATTAACAAGACACTAGAAAGTACAGGTATCATACCAGATAACCTGCTGACAAAACCCAGGAATTATGGAGAAGATCACTCTGTGGCAAGTCCCTTCCTTCCATAGTTTGAAAGAATGAGAAAGTGATAGAATGGAAACAATATCATAACTAAGGTATAAATGCCATTATCTAGACTCTAGAATCTTTCATCAAGATTCTAATATGTACATGTACAAAACACAAACAAAATAAGCAATTACTCATTGCTTCTACCCCTCCTCAAAAGTTAGTATTTTTAGACAAGTTAAAATCTTATAACACTGTAGGAATAGTATCATGGAACTCACATGAAAAGCTCTGCAGTGAGTCAGGCTATGGAATACATAAATGACAGATATATAATTTAGGTGATGTAGCCTCAACTTTTTGTTACTTTCTCTGTTTGCAGAGACATGATCGCGATCGCAGATCTGTGCCAACTGGAAACACTGAGGACACCAGAGCCGATCTTTTACAACCCGAATTTCCATCAGAATATTCTTATCCTGTTGCATACTAACCACAGGAAATGTCTAAAGACATAAGATGGATCTGGCTTTGTGTTTAGTTCCAAAATCTACTGGTACTATCACTTGAGAAAAGGAAAGAGAAATAACCAATTGAATAAAATTAAAGTCCAAATTAAAAAAAAATAAACTTTTCCTGGTCTTTTAAAGTATAATTACTTATTGAAATGCTTCTAAAAGAAGAATTTTTGACTAGAAACAAGAGGTGGGATCTGGAGAGAGGATACATGTCTTCTGTCCTGGTGCTTTATTCCTGATATTCCAGTTAATAATCCCGATGCTTGGCATATCTCAACCCTGTTGTATTCTACATTATTCATACAAGAATTTATTTAAATTATATGTTATATTCACTAAACAATTTACAGAGTATTTGAGGGTTTGAAATGTAAATGTTTATGAATGAAAGTTGTAGGGTTAATAGAGTTTCCCAGACAGATTTGAAAGCTCTTCCTGCCAAAACATAATCTTACAGGAGTTAAACAGCCCTGCTGTAGATATGGAAGAGCTGTAGAGCAGGACATTACATGTGAAGCCATAGGGTCTGAATGTGTATTTTAATATCATCCCAGTGTCATTTGTAAGACAATGAGATTGAAATATCTCATCATAACCAAACACATGAGTAGTATAAATTCAAACTATTAAAATAATCACAAAATAAAATATATAAATATTAACAAACTAACTTTTAGAGAGCAAATGGTTTTAGGAATAACAATAAATATAAATTTTATGAGACATCAAATACCTATGTAATAGAAGTCAGAGGATTATTGCAAAGGTAAGAGAAGAGTTATCGTGGTTCCAAGGAAGAATTATGAGCTAATTACAACTTTTAAAAATATATTCGGTCATTTTATTAAACTTAATTAACCACTCATCATAGTGAAGTAAAATACTAATGTGTATTTCCATTCATTCTACTGGCCCTCAAGACTTCTCTCTTGTGCCCAAGCCCAATACTTGATCAGGTTCCCCTTTTCCCTTTCCTGCCCTGCTCCCACCAAGGCCCCTCCCTCTGCCCCAGCTGCCTTGGTTGCTTTCTTCTGCCTCCCATGTGGGGTGGAAGCATCCTCACTTGAGCTCTTTGCCTTGCTAAGCTTCTTGAGTTCTGTGGGTTGTGTGCAAGGTATTCTGTACTTTTTGGTTAATATCCACTTAGTGAGTATAAACCATGGATATGCTTTTGGGTCTCAGATACCTCACTCTGGATGATATTTTCTAGTTCCATCCATTTGCCTGGGAAACTCATGATGCCCTTGTTTATAATAGCAACCAACTCCAGTAGAAACACAAAACATCAATTAGAGGGATGGAGCTGATATCCCACAGACAAAAATTCTGACCCAGAATTGTTCCTGTCTAAAAGAACTGCAGGCATAAAAGTCAAGAAGACACTGAGGAAAAGGAGGTTCAATGACAGGCCGAACTTGGAATCCATCTAAAGGGAAAGCTTGAAGGCCTGACACTATTTCCGAGGCTGTGCTGTGCTACTAGACAGGAGCCTAGCATGGCTGCCCTCCAAGATGCCCTACAAGCAGCTGACTGAGACAGACACAGATTTTACACGCAACCATTGGATTAAAGCTAGGGACTCCTGTGGTTGAATTAGGAAAAGGCTGGAAGAAGCTGAGAAGGATGGTGACCCCACAGGAAGACCAGTAGTCTCAACTAACCAGGAGCCCTGAGATCTCTCAGTCACTAAAACAGCAAACAGCCAGCACACAAAGACTGGTCCAAGTCCCCAGACACATATACAACAGAGGACTGCCTGGTCTGGCCTCAATGGGAGAAGATGTATCTAACCCTCCAGAGACTTGAGGCCCAAGGGAGTGGGTAGGCCTGGTGGAGTGGGTGATCCTCTTGGAGATAGGGGAGGAGGTCTGTCAAAGAGTGGAGAGGAATGGCTATAATGATTAGACTGTAAAATAAAGATTAAAGATACTTTAAAAAATGATCAATCTACTTAGAACTCAGAATAATTCCCTTCAGGAAGAAGTCTGCTGTGCTAATGCCCAGACCTGTAAATGCTAAATGCTATTCAAGAGGCTGAAAATATGTAGCATAGAGCAACTGGAAAATGTAAATGAAAACCCTGAATTCTTCTCCAGAGCCCTCCTTGTGAGGCCAGAACTGCAAACACCTCTCTCAAATCACCAAGAGAGTTGTTTTTTTGTTTTTGTTTTTCATTCTTTAACTTGTGATCACTCACATGATATATAGACTTTATTATATGCTGCTCCACTTGGGCAATTTGTTACAGCCTCAAAAATAAAAACAATATGGAATTTAAAATAGACAAATATTTTTAAATCCTACTATATTATTGTAAAATTCCCTTGTGATCATTGTGAATTCAAATGATTTATCTAAGATTCAAATTTGATTCAAAGTCTGTTCACTATGTGATTTGATACTTACTTCTTTGACAAATCTCAAATTCTCACCTCATCTTTGGTAGACCATTAAAATCTGGCTGTCACCTTCTGGGATACAAGATTTAGAGAATACATGTTGCTAGGGACCTTGAGGAGAAAGCAACATTCTTCAGCATGAAGATGAGTGTCTGAGTGTCCTTACTGACAGGGCTGCTATCAGAGGACATAAGGAGCAGGGGTTGTGGAGGTCTGGGGGTGGGGGTCATGTGATGGTTACGTGAATCATACAGAGAACTAGCAAACAAGCATTTCCACTGCTTAGACTCAATAGCAACCAGATGCTTCTTTATTTTAATTTTACAAGTTCTGCAGAACAAAGACAGACTAACAATTATACAAATGATACAGAATATGTGTTAATGTTTTGATTACGTGTCGATGGTTATAAGTGTTGTCTTAATTAAAAACATACAAGCACAACAGATTGATCTTCATATTATTCGTTTTATAACTCTAATTTATAGAATGTAGAGAATGTCAACTCCAAATCAAAGACATAAAATATATGAAATCCTGCTTTAATGTTGGCCATGTACGGTGTTTTAAAGCACTCCAAACAAATAGAAAATACTTGATATTTTGTTTTTTCATGAATAGCAAATATTAATACCTAAGTTCTTTACTATATGTTTTATCATCTACCTTATTACATTGGTCAATCTACCTTATTTAATGAGATCATTACATCCAGGAGTATTCCCTGTAACTATTCTCATGTAACCTGTTCTCCATGCCAGAGTTTGTTGCTGTCTGTATTTACCCTGCACCGATTATGCCATTCAAGTTCACTCAGGGCAGATACCTCAAGAAGACTGATGGAGTAATGTTCTCACCTAGCTATGCGTTCATCTGTGTTTAATGACTTTCAGGGCATAAAAAAGATTTCTCAATAGTGGCTAGAGAGAGTTAATTTTAGAATTTTCCTATAAAGACTCAGAAATAATTTTCTCAGGTAAAGACATAAAATAAATCATTATATAGAAAGTTCCTAGGAATGCAACACACAGAGATCAAAGCCCAAAAGTTAGAGATAGAAAGAAAGCGAGTGTAGCAATCCCCTCAGCTTTGCTGGAAACATGTCAATATACAAGTGAGTAAGTTTGAAATATATTAATTTAATGAAAAACTCTTTCATGATAAATCATCAATGATGCCATCATAAACATGTAATTGCACCTGACTAAGAAGACATTCATTAAGCACACATATAAATTCAAGTTAAGATATTATAAGACGTTTTTTCTTCTAAGTAGGTTGTCTATATGCAGTTATATCAGGCATAGTGGAAGATGATTTAGATTAAGCATGAGGTGAATATGTAATGATTCTATTTGCATTCTAGCCCATACATCAAAACAGAAAAGACCATTTCTAAAAGCTGCAATCCATCAAATACACCAATTTAAATAAGTAGAAAAGTCATACTAGTGTATAAATTTACAATATTTGTACTTTTGATATAAAATTATTTCATTAAAATATAGAATTTTTAGTTCTATAAGATAACTTAAACATTTCATCTTTTAGTTCTTATTGGAATATTATTAAAAGATAGAGTCATACATGGTGTATATATAGATGTAAGCAATCAATCTCTCATAAGTCTTGAGAGGTTTAACAATGTCAAGTACTTCTCTAGTGGAAAATCATTTTAGGTACCACCATCATCAAACCCCCCCCACACACACACATGCAGAGAGAGAGAGAGAGAGAGAGAGAGAGAGAGAGAGAGAGAGAGAGATTTACACAGAGGGAGTCAGACACACACTCACACTCACACACACACACACACACACACACACAATCATGTGAGAAGGGAGAGTGAAAGAGAAAGAGATTTTCTAAAGCTGTAGGTGAAATTTCATATCAGTTTTTAGAAACGTGTTTGATGTTATTTATTTCTCCTTGCATTTCCTCTTCTACCCTGCCCTCCCTACCCAGTTTCAATGAAAAAATTCTTGTTTCATTAATGTCCGTTGAGCCTTTATATACATGCTTGATATATTTCTTTATGTGTTAGCCAACTCTTCCATGACATTTTACCAGTTATCTAACCTTCAAGGATATCCAAAATGAAACCTATTTATCTGGAGATTTAAGCATAGATAATATACTCAAATGAGAGAAAAAAAATCCAGCATTTATTTTTCCTTAGTGATGGTATTAAAATTGACTATCACCAGGGTAAACAAAACATTTCATATGCTAAATGAAGTTTTGATACATTTGGGATCTATTTTTGTTCAGTCTGAGAGAATGGATCTTATTTTATTCATCTGGAAGTAGATTGTAAGTATTACCAACACCATGTCTTGAATAGGTTTTCTTTCATTCAGGGTATATTTTTGATGCCTTTGTCAATAATTATCTGGCCAGGATATGTTTGTATATTTTGAGCTTTTGTTTTATTGCAATGATATGTATGTCTCCTTTTGTAGAGTTGTCACAACTGCTCTATCACTGCAGCTCTGTACTGTAATGTGATAAAACATTTTAAATCCATTACAATTAGATTTCGATAACTTGTCTGGTGCCTGATACTTTATGTTTCTTAATAAATTTTCCCCCTCCCTGCCTCCCTCCTTACCTCTCTCTCTCTCCCTCCCTCCCTCCCTCCCTTCTTCCCTCCCTTCCTCTGTCTCCCTCCCTCCATCTCTCCTTCTCCTGCTCCCACTCTCCTTTTTGCCTTCTCATCTCTGCCTCCCTCCCTCCATCTCCTTCCCTCTCTCCATCTCTTCTTCTTCTTCTTCTTCTTCTTCTTCTTCTTCTTCTTCTTCTTCTTCTTCTTCTTCTTCTTCTTCTTCTTCTTCTTCATCTTCTTCTTCTTCCTCTTCATCTTCTTATCTCTCTGTCTCTGTCTCTTTCTCGGTCTCTGTGTCTCTCTCTTTCTCTCTCTTATCTAAAGAATGTATGTGTATGTATTTTTCATTTTACTGCTCTTTGTGTATAAATGATATATGTGTATATTGGAGTACGTGGGTGCAGTAGCATCAACATGGAAGTGAGAAGACACGGTTCAGAAGTCAGTTTTTTCCTTCAAATGTGGAGCGTCAATGAGCATTACATTCTTGCCTAACAGCAATGAGATAGGAACAAGAAGAGAATTGTAATTTATGGGTATGTTGGAAGAAAAATTCATAGATAACAGCTTAAAGGGAAGAATGATATGTAGCTTTTATTTGCAATTATTTTGAGAGACTATGGCTGTTAGTCAACTAAGAACTGCCCACATTCCAGAATCTGGTGCTCTTCCCATCCCTACCTGACTCGATGCCCACCTGCCTGTCATCACTAAAGCCAATAAGACTTTCACACCTCATCTCCACTATCATTACCTATTCCCTATGTGCATGCTCCATATCTACCTCCCTCTCCATAAAACTCACCATCAATTCCTGGGTGTTGGATTCTGTAGCTACATTCTAACAGTGGGTTCTCTGGAAGGAAAGATGGGAATAGGAACAGGGTGGCAAGAGAAAACATGTGGAGACAGACATGGCTTCTGGTTCAAGTCTCAACCTTTAATGCATCTCTCCCAAGATAAAAAGGCAGGCCAAGCCCCTCCCCCCAGACTGCAGGCTGAGTTACTGGAAAGTTGTCTGGCTGTTCTTGGATCCACTGCTCAGGCAGCTGGGTGGGTCACCTGCTTAATTCAGGAATTCTTAGACCTGGAGGAACATTGAACTTCACCTTCACCCTGAGCAAGCCATCCTAGGTGGAGCAGGATCCTGACTAGCACGGGATTCCCTGCTCAACAAAGGCTAGGAGAAGTTCACCTTGACCAATGTCAAGTTCACTCTGAGCACTTGACCCTAGGATAAAAATTCCTGCTGTAACCTACTTCCCTATTATGCCCTAATGTCAGATTCCTTCCCTAAGCCCTTGTCCTTGGGCAATGTCAAGGTCCTACCATATGGCATACCACCCCAATAGCGCTCTGTACACCTGGGTGTCTTTATGCTGCTCTAGGCAGCCATAGTGGTTTCCTCCCTCCCCAGTAGATTTCTTGAATTAGGTCTATTGTAAGGTTTTATTATAAGATATTCATTGACCCTACCCATAGCCCAGATTGATATTGTATCCCCATAAAAATCTTTCAGTGACTCCAGAAATATATAATTTTTGGAATTCCAAATGACCTATTAAAATCTGGAAGCAGTTTCATGATGTTTTAATGTTTTACAGAATAAACAAAGTAATAGGGCAAGTTTCACACACAGTGCTGCATACATTAGAGAGGTAGATAAGGCAATACAAAGCTCTTTAATACGCCCAGGATGCTTCCTGAGCTTTTGGGTTGGTTGACAATAGTTGCTAAATGTATAGATTCTAAAAATTTTGTGCCTATTAGTCATGTTAGTTCAGACACAGAGGTAATATGAAAATGGCTGTTCTGGGGCCAGAGATAACCAGAGATAACATAGGTACCCCTGGAACTATAACATTTCAACCTCACCATAGCACTGAAATTCTAATTAACCAATCATTCTCTGCAGACACACACTTTTTCCAGAAGCTCTCCTTCAGAGTACTAGAGCAAGGAATACTGGGATGTCCCTTCCCTCACAGCATTCAAGCTGTGATATTCATGGCCGGCAGCCTCCACCCTTCCCCTGGTGTTATCTCCAGCCCTTGTTCCTTGGGAACAATATGGTGCTTTCACCTTGACAACCAAGGCTGCCTCAGGGCAGTCTCACCTGGAGACCAGCAGAAACCTATACGACTGGAAACAGGCAACCCACTGAGAAGAAGATCCAAGAATTCGCGGCCATTTGGGGGGCAGGGTGGTTTTCTAAAGACTATATATATTGGCTAAATAATAGTAAAGTCAGTCTTGATCGGCAAATTGTCATCTCGACTCAATTCCCTTTTGTCCCCTTCCCTTTCCCCAGAATTCTCTTCCAGGTCCCCGGTTCGTATGTGGCCGCAGGCGGCTACATAATGGCGCCTTGAACACGGACAGACCTGTTACAGGAGAATTTCCTGAGGTGACCCTATCTGGCGAAGCTTCGCAGAAAAAGTGGAAAGAAGATGGTATCCACACGGTAAACAACTGTAGGAGTTAAATGCTAGCGCTAGTGTAAAATGTTATCCTTTGAAACTATTGTTGTGGGTGCAGAAGGATAAGGATAGGCAAGTAGAATTGTGCTGACCCAGCACAGTGGCTGCTTGGGATAGATAGATAGGGAAAAAATGGGATAGGAAAGTTCGCGCGGAAACTTGTGCCTTGCAGAATCCTAGGGCTGCTTCAGGCGAAAGGGAAAGGGTTTGACTCCTCACCCTAAGTTACAAAAACGCAGAAATAGTGCTGATGAGCTAATTATAAAAAAAAGCAGCTCATCCCAAAAAGAGAACAGCTGAATCTCATGGGGAAGAATGGGCCCCTATTGTGCCATCTGCTCCGCCTATGACTTTGATGGCAGGAGACGAGATCCAGAGAGATATACAGTTGCAAAAGTTGGAGTTTGAAATTAAATTGCAAAAATTGACTAATGAATTACAGGAGCTAAAAAGGGTATCAAATACTAGAGAGAACGATGATCCTGAGACGCGCCAATCACCACTAGAAAGAGCGATAAGCCAGGCTCGTGGAGAAGGGCAGGATACATCAGAACTCTGAGCTTTTCCTGTCCTTGAGATCGAAGACCAGGAGAATAGGATTAGACCATATCAGACTTTGGAATTTAAAGTGATAAAAGAATTAAAGGCAGCTGTAGCTCAGTATGGCCCTACAGCCCCTTTTACACAAGCTTTATTAGATACTGTGATAGAGTCAAATTTAACTCCACAGGATTGGAGAACTTTGTGTAAGGCTACTTTATCAGGAGGAGATTTCTTGCTTTGGAGTTCTGAATGGCGTGAGGCTAGCAAAAGAACTGCCACCGTAAATACTCAGGCAGGCCATCCAGAATGGAATGCTGATATGTTATTGGGAGGAGGCTTTTATGCAGGAAATACTAATCAGATTGGGTTTCCCATCACAGTGTATGTGCAGATTGCGATGGCTGCCCGCCGTGCTTGGAATCTTTTACCATCAAAGGGAGATCTTAGTGGAAACTTAACAGGTGTCAAACAGGCTCCTGATGAGCTTTTTCAGGATTTTGTGGATAGATTGTTAAAAGCAGCTAATAGAATTTTTGGAAATTCTCAGGCAGAAAATCCGTTGGTTACTCAGCTAGCCTATGAAAATGCTAATGCAGCCTGCTGCGAGGTCATCAGACCTCACAGGGGGAAGACAGACTTGGCTGGTTATATTTGTCTCTGTTCTGAAATTGGCCCCTCAAATAATCAGGGTCTAGCAATGGCCGCAGCATTGCAGGGAACCACCATCCAGGGAATACTTTCACAGAGACGAGGAAATAAAAAGTGTTTTAAATGTGGTAGTCTGGGTCATTTTAAAAGTGATTGCCCTGATAACAGGGGTGCTATAAGCGGGCAATCAGTTTGCTCCCCAGAAATCTGTCCTAAGTGTGGGGGAGAGACCTTTTAGCACAAATGAATCTGGTTGCAGAAAAAAAAAAATCCTCAGACTTTGCTTTTATGTTTTAAAGATTTACAGCAAGCTTTAGCCGCTAAAGGATTGCAAATAGCTCCAGAAAAAGTACAAACCCAGGATCCGTATAATTATCTGGGTTTCAATCTTACAGATCAAGCTATTTTTTCCCAGGAGATCATTATTCGCAGGGACAATTTAAAAACTTTAAATGATTTTCAGAAGTTATTGGATGACATTAACTGGCTTCGGCCATATTTAAAGCTTACTACAGGAGAATTACGACCTTTATTTGATATTCTAAAGGGGAATGCTGATCCTACATCCCCTAGATTATTAACTTCAGAAGGACTTTTGGCTTTACAGCTAGTGGAGAATGCTATTGAAAATCAATTTGTTACCTATATAGATTACTCTTTACCTTTGCATCTGCTAATTTTGAATACAACTCACTCGCCTACAGGTTTATTATGGCAAAAGGCTCCTCTGATGTGGATTCATTTGAGGGTGTCTTCAAGGCGTAATATCTTGCCATATTATGAGGCAGTAGCCCAAGTAATTGTGCTTGGAAGAAAGCAGGCGCTAACCTATTTTGGCAAAGAACCAGATGTTATTATTCAGCCTTATAACATAGATCAAGATGCTTGGTTATAACAGCATAGCACAGATTGGTTGCTTGCTCAAATAGGCTTTGAAGGGACTATAGATAACCATTATCTTCAAGACAAATTGATAAAGTTTTTAAATATGCATGAGGTTGTATTTCCTAAAATGACATCTTTACAGCCGTTGCATAATGCTCTTTTAATTTTCACATATCTTATTAATAATCAACAGGTGGTTATAGAGAACCCTGGGCTTTCTGCTCAGTTATCAGAGCTGACAGCGGTATTAAGTGTCTTTCAATCTGTAGATAGTACCTTTAATCTCTTTACTGACAGTGCTTACGTTGCATTTTCTATACCACAATTAGAAACCTGTGGCACATTTAATTTTAATACACCAGCTGGATCCTTGTTTTCACAATTGCAAAGTATCATTCTTGCTAGAAAAAATCCCTTTTATATTGGCCATATACGAGCTCACTCCGGTCTTCCTGGACTTTTGGCTCAGGGTAATGAGTGCATTGACAGAGCTCTTATAGGAGAGGCTTTACTTTTAGAACCTGTAGAAATGGCTAGATGTGATCATGATAAATTTCATCTTTCCAGCCACACATTAAGACTCTGTCATAAGATCCTAAAGGAGCAAGCAAGAATGATTGTAAAACAATGCCCTAATTGCCTTACTTTAGCACCAGTTACCCATTTAGGGGTTAATACACGTGGCCTTATGCCCAATCAAATTTGGCAAATGGATGTAACTCACTACGCAGAATTTGGAAAATTAAAATTTATACGTTTGCATTGATACTTGCTCAGGACTTCTTTTTGCCTCCGTACATTTGGGAGAAGCCTCTAAAAATGTAATCGATCATTGTTTACAAGCCTTTAATACCATGGGATTACCCAAGATCATTAAGACAGACAATGGACCAGCCTATTCTGGTAAGAACTTTATCTCATTTTGTAAAGAATTTGGTATTAAACATAAAACTGGAATTCCTTATAACCCAATGGGTCAAGGAATCATGGAGCGTGCTCATTGCACCCTTAAAAACTGGCTTTTTAAAACAAAGAAGGGGAATCTATACTCCTCCAGGTCCCCCAAAGCACATATTGCCTTTGTCTTATTTGTTTTGAATTTTCTGCAAACTGATGCTAAAGGTCAGTCTGCAGCAGACCGACATTGGCACTCAGTTACTTCCAATTCCTACGCCATGGTTAAGTGGCGGGAACCTTTAACTAATACATGGAATGGTCCAGACCCTGTTTTAATTTGGGGGAGAGGGTCAGTTTGTATTTTTGTATCAAGGAGAAGATGGAGCACGTTGGCTGCCAGAGAGATTGGTAAAACAGGTAAACACACCCTAAAGCTGCTGGTAAGTATAATTTTTCACAAAGGCATTCCCTAAGCTGCTTCTCACTTACTTGGGAAGAAAGGTTCCTTTGTGTTCTTACAGTTAATTTGCAAGCCAGGCCTCTTGCCTGAGCCACAAATTTGCAATCAAATTGAACACCTTGGGCCTTCTGATACTGACCAAACAGGTGTTTTCTCTTAATCTTTTGTGCTTCAAGCAGGTATTTCTCAGATTCAACACTCAGAAGATCAGCCTCTACAGCAATGGCCGCCAGGATGAGGATGGGTGGTTATAAAAGCCAGCCAGCCAGCTCATAGTCACAGAACATTTGCTTTACCAGTGGATCCTCAAAAATGAGGCTGCATAGTATTCGGAACTATGCATGTTTGTTAATATAACAAATATGGCCATCAGTTTGAGGTGCAAGGCGAGGCACTAAAAGGGAAAAGGAAAAATCCTGCTTCCGAATTTCCCTGAAAAGCACGTCAGGCTGCATAGGGGTTGACATTGAGAGACTGTCCTTAAATTATTAAGGCAGTCTATTTCCCCTCCCCTGATAAAGATGTCGTTTAATGTTTAAGGGGGTCAGACCTCTGTTTTTCCTCACTGGTAAAAGCCTGTCATCCATTGGACGAATATATTTATATCCACTGAGTTGTTAAAAATTAATAATTAAGGGGGAATTGTCCCTTCCCTCACAGCATTCAAACTGTGACATTCATGGCCTGCAGCCACCACCCTTCCCCTGGTGTTATCTCCAGCCCTTGTTCCTTGGGAACAATACAATGCTTTCACCTTGACAACCAAGGCTGCCTCAGGGCAGTCTCACCTGGAGACCAGCAGAAACCTATGTGACTGGAAGCAGGCAACCTGCTGAGAAGAAGATCCAAGGAATTCGTGGCCATTTGGAGGGCAGGGTGGTTTTCTAAAGACTACATATATTGGCTAAATAATAGTAAAGTCAGTCTTGATCAGCAAACTGTTGTCTCGACTCAGTTCCCTTTCGTCCCCTTCCCGTTTATCCCCAGAATTCTCTTCTAGGTCCCTGGTTCGCGTGTGGCCACTGGGACACTGGGACACAAGAATGATTGAGTAAAAACTGATCGATCTACTTCATAATGTCACTTGTATTTGAAGCATGACAATGCATTTGAAATAACTGACTTCAAGTCTTTTAAAAAAATATTCTTTAGTTCAGTGGATAAAAATGAAGTGATTGAATGATCAATTGGGTCAGTTTGCATTTCAAGGGCTAAAGAACAGAAAATAAGATTGCAAAGAAGAGAATCTACAGGTTATTTAGTTTTTCATGAAATTAAATGAGTTTCTATGAGAAACAGTACTGTTATTTTATTTATTTACTTTCTTTTCTTTCTTTTTTTTGTTTTTTTTGGGGGGGTGGGGGTTGGTTTTTTTGTTTGTTTGTTTTTGTTTTTTCGAGACAGGGTTTCTCTGTATAGCCCTGGCTGTCTTGGAACTCACTCTGTAGACCAGGCTGTCCTTGAACTCAGAAATCCACCTGCCTCTGCCTCCAAAGTGCTGGTATTGCAGGTGTGTGCCACCACCGCCCGGCTTATTTACTTTTCAAATGTTATCCTTCTTCTCTGTGTCCTGTGTACAAACTCTATATTCCATCCTTCCATTCCCTTCTTCTATGAGGGTGCTCTCCCAGGCACCTGCTCTTGCCTCATCACCCTAGCATCTCCCTATGCTGGCACACTGAGCCTGCACAGGACCAAGGGCCTCCCCTCCCACTGATGACCTAAGGCAATCCTCAGTTACCTATGCAGCTGGAGCCATGAGTCCTCAATGTGTACTATTTGGTTGATGGTTTAGTCACTTGGGAGCTCTAAAGGATCCAGTTAGTTGATATTATAGTTCTTCCTACAGGATTGCAATCCCCTTGAGATGCTTCACTGGGGTCCTCATATTCAGTCCAAGGGTTGGCTGCATACATCTGCATCTGTTAATCCATTGGTTTGGATTATTAATCCAATAATCCATTGGTTAGGCTCTGGCAGAGCCTCTCTGGGGACAGCTCTACCAGGCTTCTTTGATGCAAGCACTTCTTAGCATTAACAATTAGGTTAGGGTTTGGTGTCTGTATATGGGATGGATTCCTATGTGGGGCAGTTTGGATGGACTTTCCTTCAGTCTCTGTTTCATTCTTTTTCTCTACACATCTTTTAGTCAGGAAAAATTCTGTGTTAAAATGTTTGAGATGTGTGGGTGGTGCTATCCTTCAACTGGGAGTGAGACTATCCACTGGATATAGTCTCTATAGATTCTCTCTCCCCTTTGTTGTTATTTCTGCTAATGTCATTCTGATGGGTCCTGGGAACCTCTTGCTTCCCTGGCATCTGGGACCTTTTTAGTGGCTAACCACAGGTCCCCATGCCCCATTGCTACACACCTCTGATCAATTTCCAGACCCTCTTTATTTCTCTTCCCTCCAACTCTAGTCTCCTCCTGCACATGATTCTGCTCTCCATTTACCCCCCAAATCTCTCTCCACTTAAATTCCTCCCTCCCACTACCTCCAGTGATTATTTTGTTTCCCCTTTTAAGTAGGACAGAACAATCACACTTTAGTCTTCTTTCTTCTTGAGCTTCACATGATATGTAAGTTGAATTGTAAGTATTTTTTCTATTTTTAATCATCCCTCATTGTCATATTAAGTTCTAAGTAGACTAATAGTCAAATAAAATGGGGAGTGGAAGAGGGGATACTTTAAAGTACCCATATCTGGTAACAGCTGCAGTTTAAGATTATAGCTCTAATCTTTGTTCTCACGATTTTCCCCTTTTAATCATTTTTTTAAAAAAAATATCTTTAATCTTTATTTTACAGACTAGTCATTATAACAATTCCAGTCCACCCCTCTGAGAGTTCATCTCATTCCTCAACCCCTGTCTCCAAGAGGATGACCCACTCCACAAGGCCTACCCACTCCCTTGGTCCTCAAGTCTCAGAAGGGTTAGATACATCGTCTCCCATTGAGGCCAGACCAGGCAGTCCTCTGTTGTATATGTGCCTGGGGACTTGGACCAGCCTTTGTGTGCTGGCTGTTTGCTGTTTCAGTGACTGAGAGATCTCAGGGCTCCTGGTTAGTTTAGACTACTGGTCTTCCTATGGGGTCACCATCCTTCTCAGCTTCTTCCAGCCTTTCCTTTATTCCACCATAGGGGTCCCAAGCTACAATAAAATGGTTGGGTGTAGGACCTGTGTCTGTGTCAGTCAACTGCTTGTAGGGCATCTTGGAGGACAGCCATGCTAGGCTCCTGTCTAGTAGCACACCATAGCATTGGAAATACTATCAGGCCTTCAAGCTTTCCTCTGAGATGGATTCCAAGATGGGCCTGTCACTAGACCTCCTTTCCCTCAGTGTCTTCTTGATTTTTATGCCTGCAGTTCTTTTAGACAGGAACAATTCTGGGTCAGACTTTTTGACTGTGGGATGGCAGCTCCATCTCTCTCTACTTGATGTTTTGTCTTTCTACTGGAGTTGGTTGCTATTATAAACAAGGGCATCATGACTTTTCCAGGCAAATGGATAGAACTAGAAAATATCATCCTGAGTGGGGAAACTGAGACCAAACAGGATGTCCAAGGTGTGTACCCACTAAGTGGATATTAACCAAAATAGTACAGAATGCATTGCATATAACCCACAGAACTCAAGAATGTTAATGTGCCAAAGAGCTCAAGTGAGGATGCTTCCACAACACATGGGAGGCAGAAGAAATCAACCAAGGCAGCTGGGGCAGAGGGAGGGGCCTTGGTGGGAGAGGGAGGGGCCTTGGTGGGAGAGGGAGGGGCCTTGGTGGGAGAGGGGACAGGAAAGGGAAAAGGGGAACCTGATCAGGTATTGGACTTGTGGACCATAGAGAAGTCCTGGGGGCCAGCAGAATTAATGGAAATATACCTTAGTATTTTACTGCACTATGATGAATGGATAATTAAGTTTAATGAAATGACAAAATCTATTTTTAAAAGTTGTAATTAGCTCATATTTCTTTTTTGGAACCAGGGTAACTCCTCTCTTACCTAGGTAATAATCTTCGGGTTTTTTAAATATATAGGTGTTTTATATCTCATAAAATTTTTAATATTTGTTGTTATTCCTAAAACCATTTACTCTCTAATATTTATATATCTTTATTTTGCAATTATTTTAATATTTATACTAAATATTTGAATTTATACTACTCATGTGTTTTGCTATGATGAGATATCTCAATCTCATTGTCTTACCAATCATACTGGGATGATATTAAAATACACATTCAGACCATATGGCTTTGCTTGTAATGTCCTGCTCTTCAGCTCTTCCATATCTGCAGCAGGGCTGTTTAGCTCCTATAACATTATGTTTTGTCAGGAAGAGATTTCAACAGATTTCTGGGCAACTCTATTAAGCCTACAACTTTCATTCATAAACATTTACATTTCAAACTCTAGAAATCTCTGTAAATTGTTTAGGGAATATAATATATACTTTACATATATCATTGTACAAATAATGTAGAATAAAACAGAGTTGAGATATGCCAAGCATCAGGAATATTGACTAGAATATCAGGAATAAAGCACCAGGCCAGAAGATATGTATCCTCTCCACAGATCCTACCTCGTCCTTGTGGTCAAACAGATTCCTTTTTAGAAGCATTTCAATAACTGATTACACCTCAGAAGAGCAGGAAACATTTATTTTTCAATTTGAACTTTAATTTGATTCAATTGGTTATTTCTCTTTCCTTTTCTCAAGTAATAGTACCAGTTGGTATTGGAACTAAACACACATCCAGATCTATTTTATGTCTTTAAACATTCCCTGTGGTTAGTGTGCAACAGGATAAGGATATTCTGATGGAAATTGAGGTTGTAAAAGATCAGCTCTGGTGTCCTCAGTGTTTCCAGTTGGCACAGATCGGCGATCACGATCATGTCTCTGCAAACGGAGAAAGTTACAAAGAATTGAGGCTACATCACTTAAATTATATATCTGTCATTTATGTATTCCATGGCCTGAGTCACTGCAGCTTTTTATGTGAGTTACATGATACTATTCCTACAGTGTTACAAGATTTTAACTTGTCTAAAAATATTAACTTTTGAGGAGGGGTAAAAGCAATGAGTTCATCGCTTATTTTTTGTTTGTTTTGGTACATTTACATGTTCGAATCTTGATGAAAAGTATGTCTAGATAATGGCATTTTTTTTTCAAACTTTAATTATGATATTGTTTCCATTCTATCACTTTCTCAATCTTTCAAGCTACAGAAGGAAGGGACTTGCAACAAAAGATGTTCTCCATGTTGCTGGGTTTTGTCAGCATGTAGTCTGATATGATACCTGTATTTCCTAATATCTTGTTAATTTAATGTATCCCAAGCCTCTTCCTGTTACATTTATTGATCTTGAATCTTTTTAAATTTTGTATGTTGTTCATTAGAGAAGTAATTTTGGAGATATCACATAGACATTACACAATTTAACGAAGCATCAATAAATGACAAGGTAATTTTACTAAGTATGTGTCACTCTAAGCAAAGGACTGGAAAAAAGAGGAAACCAGCATGTCCTATAAGAGGGAAAATAACCTGTCCTTCAATAAAGTGTTTGGGGAAGAGCATCAAGAGCACTGAAAATAATGCTTAAGTGAGATCATGAATATACCTGAGAACCTCATGAAGAGAAATAGTCATATCTTCCTCTCTATTCTCTTAAAATAACAATAAACTGAATGTTCAATTAGAAATCCAACTACTGATCAGTAGTTGGTATTGGTACATACTGATAGTAGTATCAGGTAGATACTGATGGATGTAGTGAGCCAGATTATCCCAAGACTTTTTAGATTCCCCAATGAAATGATAACATGAACTTTAGCTCTGTATCCTGGTCCAGGAGAAGACATGGCAAGAATTTCGTGAGGCTAGGGTCAATGCCTTGAAGGAGTCAAGGTTATGGTTTCTGGGGAACTGACTCTTATCTCTGGAATGTCTTTACCTGATGTGTCTGAGAACCCCTGTGCTGCCTCTACAAACATTACCTAATTTAGCTCTCTGCTGACCTTGGACATTTCCTTCCTGTAGATATAAAATGCTGGATTCCTTAATAAACTTGCTTGGCTTAAGATAGTTTTGCAGACCACTTCATCCCACATTTTATCTTCTCCGTCTTTCTCATCCCCAGATCTACTCTCTATCTGGAATTTTTATTGATGAACAACCTGCTTGTCCACATCAAGTGAAAGTCAAATCACTTTTAATTGTAAATTGGAGTCTTTAGAGTAACATTATGTCTTGTTTCCTAAGTTATTCCATAAGTAACTTGGCACTGTTATACTGAATCTAAAACAAGTAGCATATTTAGAGACAATTTTCATTGATTGTATGTATGCTTTTTATCATGGTGGAATTGATCTTCCTATAAAGTAGGTACTTGAGAATCACTTGGGATTGCACAACACATTCAAAACAGTACTTACATTTCTTTTATCACCGTGCTTAGAATGTCTCTGCAAGAATGAAAAAGAAGTGTTACAAATTTAGGTTGTGTGTGTTTATAGTGTTTTCCAGTGAATGAGAGAACCTTACCTCTCTACATTTGTCAGCACTCTATAGGGGGAAAAAGAAACAGGAAGTAATTAATACACTCCATTTTTCATATTGCCCCTAAATCTGCGTTTTTAATATAGTGATATTTGAAAGGATTAAAATTAGACTTTTCTATTGTTAACTTGCAGTAGTTATTTGTTCCTTTATTCCATACATTTTAATGTGTGTAGCATAATGCCTTATTACACTATCTAAATACTATCCTTGCACTATTTAAAGACTGATTTCTGTGCCCCAATATATTGTTGCAATGCTTATACTGAGAATCTCCTGTCTCAATTCTTTTGTAAAATACCACTAACAGAAGTGTGCAGTAGTATAATCCATAATTCATTCTTAGAGAAAAATAAAAATGGAAAGAAACTTTTGAGTTTATTATTTATAAGGAAAAGTAGTCAGTAGTTCAAAAATGGGCTAATTCTTAATTGCTTGGGTTATGAAGTCCACTCCGTGCTTTCCTTTACTCTATTAGAGTTGGATTGTTTTTTCTTCAAGTACATTTTGCAGCAAAATGTGATAAATGGTCATTTTTATAATAAACAATTTTAAAGCATTGTATTGACCCAGAATTATCACACAGTTTTATTTCACAACGTTCAAATCCTAGACTACTAAATACTGTATGAAGTGAACATTGAAGAAGTTTCATTGAAGAAAATGAACATGTGAAAACATTTAATGTGGTAATCCTCCATTCAATATAAGTAAACTTTATTCAGTGTGTAGGAACAAAAGCATCTCCTTGACTAGCTGGTAAAAACCCATTCTTCCCACTTTCTGGATGTACGTACCATAGTGGAGACCAGGAGAGCGACGGTCAAGGCAAAGACAAGGAACCTCATGCTTACTGAACCCTATAAAAGTATAGTTGGCAGATTTAATAACCATCTGCGGCTACCACACAGAATCATTAAGAATCATCCTAGGCTCATAACACTTTAGTCTAAGTGAATATCCCAAGTTCTCACAATGACTTAGTGGAGGAATTGATGATAGATTTGAAGTGAACTGATAAGAGAGCACTTAAGTGTAAACAGTAATTGGCAGTATAATGACTTATTAAGAATATTTGCAATTTAGAATAAACAGTATAATGGAGTGTTTTATAGAATAATTAATAAAAATGATCTAAAGATCTTTACTTTGAATTTTTATATTAATAATAGCTTACAACAAAAGTAATATTGGAGGAAGTGCTTCATAGCTACACTGACAGTTATGTTAAACCATTTAATTACACAGATAATGAAATGAGATAAAATAAGTCTTTCAGTGTTTAGATGGAAGGCAGATAGCCAAGTAGAGCTAAGGAGATACTTTCAAATGAAGATATGGATATGTATGCATATATACATACATACATACACACACACACACACACACACACACACACACACATATATATATATATATATATATATTGATATCAACATGCATATTGATTGATACATTGTTTAGAAAAATCCAAAGAAAATTCTAGAAATATCAAACATTTTAATGACAAGTTATCAGGTAAATGGAAATGAGTTAAAGAGAATTAGTAGGTCATAAAGAAAATGATGTTCATTGATAACAATGTAAGTTCTGAAGAAGAAAATATGTCTTCTCTGTGCTGAAATATTTTTGAAAAGTTTCTAAAACAGCCACAACAAAAAGTTGATCAATGAAATAAAATAACTCAGAAAAGTTGTTATTTGTATAGACACTTCATCTATATTGAAAACCTCTCCCTGAAGAATGAGCAAACTTTGTTAGCAGATCTTAGGGAGTTGAGACAACATAAGACTCAAAACTCAGAAAGACCGGATTATTAGAATCTCTTGAAAGGACATAAGCAGCTAGTGAGTGTTGGTGAAGACGATTCTCCTGAGGTTGGGGATAAGAGCTGGAGTTGGGGGTGTTCAGTAGGTCAGAGGTCTACAAAAATACAGGTTGGTTGAGTCAATAGAAATGCTGAGATGGTTTTTGTACAGTGGCTTGTTTGCTTTTGAGCCTCCACATGCTGTTAAAAAAAACCCTATATAAGATCATGTATGGAATCCTAGTAGGTTCATCTCAGTATCAAATGGACCAAAAGGAATTCTTTCATTTTCTCTGTGATTTTTGATTAGGGAACTATCATGAAGGAGCACACACTTGTTCTCACATTGTGAGAAACTTACACAATGGGGTTCTTCTATCTTGGACGTTTACAAATGGAAACATTTTCACAACAGAAATTGTGTTGTTTTCCTATGAGTTTTAAGCTAATATTTAAAATTAATATAAAAATCATTATTGCGAATATGACTTCTGTGAGTATTTTGTTGCCCTTTCTAAGAAGGACCCAAGTAGCCATAATTTGTTCTTCCTTCTTTTTAGGCATCACTTGATTTGTGAATTGTGTCTTGGTTATTCTGAACTTCTGGGCTAATATACACTTATTGGTGAGTGCATACCATGTGTGTTCATTTGTCATTGGGTTACCTCACTTAGGATGATATTTTCTAGTTCCACCCATTTGCCTAAGAATTTCATGAATTCGTTGTTTTTAATAGCTGAGTAGGATTCCATTGGGTAAATAAACCACATTTTCTGTATAGATTCTTCTGTTGAGGGACATCTGGGTTCTTTCCAGCTTCTGGCTATTATAAATAGTGGAGCATATGTCCTTATTACATGCTGGGGAATCCTCTGGGTATATGCCCAGGAGTGGTATAACAGGATCATCGCATAGTATCCTGTCCAGTTTTCTGAGGAACAGCCAGACTAATGTCCAAAGTGGTTGTACCAGCTTGCAACCCAACCAGCAGTGGAGGAGTGTTCCTCTTTCTACACATCCTAGCCAGCACCTGTTGTCTCCTGAGTTTTTGATCTTAGCTATTCTGACTAATGTGAGGTGAAATCTCAGGATTGTTTTGATTTGCATTTCCCAGATGACTAAGGATGTTAAACATTTCTTTAGGTACTTCTCAGCCATCCGATATTCTTCAGGTGAAAATTCTTTGTTTAGCTCTGTACCCCACTTTTTATGGTTATTTGGCTCTCTGAAGACTAATTTCTTGAATTCTTTGTATATATTCGATATCAACCCTCTGTCAGATGTAGTGTTGGTAAAGATCTTTTCCCAATATGATGACTATTCTTTTGTCCTATTGACAGTGTCCTTTGCCTTACAGAATCTTTGTAATTTTAAGAGGCCCCATTTGTCAATTCTTGATCTTAGAGAATAAACTATTGATGCACCTAAGAAGATACAGAGACAAAGTGTAGAAAAGAGATTGAGAGAAAAGCCATTCAGAGACCAACCCACCTAGTGATCCATGTCATATAGTTACAAAACCCATACACTATTATCAATGTCCAGAAGTACTTGCTGACTGGAGCAGGATATAGCTGTCAAACTTGGAGGATCTGCTAGTGTATAACAAATACAGAGAGAGACACTCTCAGCCAGCCATGGAACTGAGCAGAGGGTCTCCTATGGGGGAGCTAGAGAAAGGACCCAAGGAGATAAGGAGGTTTGCAACTCAATAGGAGGAACAATGATATGAGCCACCCAGTACTAAGAGAGGCCCCAGGGACAAAAGCATCAACCAGATAGTACACATGGTGTTACCCATGGCTCCAGACACATCGACAGCAGAAGATGGCCTTGTTGGACATAAAAGGGTGGAGAGGACCCTGGTCCTGGAAAGGCTCAATGCAAAAGTGTGGGGGAATACCAGGACAGGGAAGAAGGAGGGGGTTGATTTGGGGAACAGAGGGAGGGGAGATGGCTTAAGAGACATTCAGGGGGGTTAAACCAGGAAGAGGGAAATTATTTGAAATGTAAATAAAGAATATATCTAATAAAAAAGAAAAAACAGAGACTTTTGTGACTATTGGCTATTAATAACTAAAATAAAAAGACGCAAAAAGTTGCTTGGAATCTAGAGAGAAGGAATACACAACTCCTAATTCCACATAATTTTTTGGAAGGTTGCTGGAGTTTGCTCATAAAAACTCATGAAAATGCTATCTGGGGTCACCATATTTTATACTCTTTCAGAATAAAATCTTGCAGCAGTTAATATGCTATCATCTAGTTTACATTTGATCAGTTTTAACATAAAAAGTTAGGCATGAGAACACAATAGAATGTGCAATTTTACCTTTACTCAGGATGAGCTTGATGTGTCAGATCAGCAGAGCTGTACCCTCCAGATGACAAGCCTGCTCAGTAGGCTGAGTATTTAAACATACCAGAATACAAAGCCTGCTTTTGTAAAATAGTGTTAATTTTAAGGTCATGCCAAGAAAACCAAAACAGTTCCCAAAATCTGTCACTAAAACCACTGGAAATCAACTTGAAAAGGTGATTTTACAATAGAAGTGGATGACTCGGAAATATCAGGAAAGGGCTCATCATTGCTAACCCTTCAAACCTTCTAGGCATTTATCAATAAGCAGGAACATTCACCCTGAGGAAAAGAAGCACAGAAGTAATGGATATATTAAGGCCCTATTTCTGTAGAATCTCTATCATTTTCTCTGTCTCAAGAAAACCCAGTTCCAAATCAAGGAGTTTTTTTCAGAACATTCACAGAGTGGCTAAAATTTGTTTTTATTCCTACTCAGTAAAAATAAAAAAAAAATATCTATGACAATACTGGATGCATTATTTGTTTAAAACTGGTTTCCCACAGAAAGATATTACAATTATATTATTAAACTAGTTTAGAGTATTTTGTGGATAAACCAGTTGCAAACATTTACCAAATTCATCATTATTTAACAATTTTGACAATAGAATGGCCTTTGTGGTTTTTTTTGTTTGTTTGTTTATTGGTTTTGGGTTTTTTTTGTTTGTTTGTTTATTTTTGGTTTTTTGATTGCTTGGTTTTTTTTTTTTTTTGCACTCAGGTTTCTGAAGGGAAACCATAAATTTATACAATAAAGAAACTGAACGAAACTTATTTGCTCCTCATATACTGAGGAGATTTTGAGATCCACTTGTTACTCACTGTTCTTCTTCAAAGATATTTTTGCTTCTCTAGAATTTTCTCAAGTCTGTAATATTACTATTAAGATAAAAAGTTTCAATATGGCTGATTTTTATTGAAAATTTTTTTCTTTAAACATTCCCTAAATTTTGTTTTCTTTCTCCAAGCTCGTTTCAGAGCCTCTCTACCTTCCAATGTAACCAAGTTCATACCTTTCTTTTACTGCCTCATTAGAAAATAACAGACATCAAAAATAAAATAAATGGAGGCCATGCTGGAACTAGGAACCCAGGCAAGACTCCACTATCTCCATCCCAACACAAGTGGTCCCAAAAGGCACTCCCTTTCCTGGGCTCATATTCTGGTCCACAACATTGTCAGGAAACTTCTGCTTTCTAAGAAGAAAATATCTCTTTCTGGGACTCCAGATAAGATATAATGCACAGCCCACTAATATGCCCCAAAGCCTTTCAAAATACCCCCTCCCCTTGGGGTTTTTTCTTCAGTACATATATCCAGCTGCATTTATGTAGGCCATACAGAAATTAGAGAACCCAGGCAAGAAACTAGCCTCACCCTACTAAACCTGCTTAAAGCCAACCATAAAACCCCAAATTTTACCGCTTCTTCTGGACTCCATATTCTGCCCACAACTTAGGTGGCCGTACTAGAGGACTTGGAGTAGTAATAAACCCAGAGACCAAGCAGACATGCAGGACCCCAGGGATAGGGAAACAAGATATTCCACAATGAAAACAAATTGAAGCAGTGTCTATCCACAAATCCAGGCCTACAGAAGATACTAGAAGGAGAACCTCAAACTTAGGAGTTTAACTACACCTTAGAAAAGAGAAGAAAGAATAATAATGAAATAGTAAAACCAAAAGAAGGAAACCCACACCCCAACATCAAAATAAGAAAATTTTTAACATCAAAGCTAAATATTACCTAAGAGATGGAAAAATATTTTCTAAACAAGTAGATCCAAGATGCAAGATGGTATAACCATTCTAATATAAAAAGATCTACAACAACAACAACAACAACAACAGCAACAACAACAACAAAACCCAGACATACACCCAAAGATAATCAAAATTAAAGGTAAAGGACAATTCATAGTCATCAAAGGAAAAATCCACCAAGACTGTTTCAATTCTTAACATATATGCCCTGAGTGCAAGGACATCCACATTTGTAGCAGAAATATTAATAAACTTAAATAACATATTGAACCCCACACATTAATTGTGGGAGACTTCAATAGCCCACTCTCACCAATGACAAAGTATCCAGACAGAAAATATACATAAAAACAATGAACTAAAAAACATTATGTCTCAATGGACCTACCATCATCTGTCAGATACTATCTTCAGAACATTTCCCCCAAAGACAAAAAAGTATAACTTCTTCTCAGAACCTCATGAAAATTTCTCTGAAACTGACCATATAATCTGTCAATATGCAAGCTTCAAAAGATGCAATATAATTGAAATAGCTCCTGTTTAGCTGGACTTCAACAACAGAAACAACAGAAAACCTAGAAACTAATAAATACTGAACAACTCTCTCAATGATCTCTGGGTCAAAGAAACAATTAAGAAAGAAATTAATGACTTCCATGAATTCAATGGAAATGAATGCAACACATACGCAAACTTATGAGACACAATTAAACCAGCATTAAGGGAAAACTTCTTAAAACTAAGTACCTCCATACAGAACATAGTGATGTTTTATACTAGCAACTAAGGGGATTCATGAAATCTTTAAAACAAAAAGAATGCAACAGACCAAAGAAGAATAAATAGAAGAAAATAATCTCAGTGTTGAAATCAATAAAATAGAAACAAAGAGAAGAATATAAAGACTCAGTGTAAAAAAGAGTTTCTTCTTTGAGAAATCAATAATATAAACAAGCCCTTATCTAAATCAACTGAGAGAGGGTGGGAGTGAAGGAGGAAGGAGGGAGGGAGGGAAGGAGGAAGAGAGAGAGAGAGAGAGAGAGAGAGAGAGAGAGAGAGAGAGAGAGAGAGAGAGAGAGAGAGAAGAGAATCCAAATTAACAAAATCAGAAATAAAAACATAGACCTAACATACTGAGAAAATCGAAGGGATCATTAGGTCTTACTACAAAAGCTTGAACTGTGCAAAATTGGAAATAAAAAAAAGAAAATTATTCTTCATATGTACCACTGAGAACAGTTAAATCAAGATGAGATTAACAATTTTAATAGATCTATAACTATAAGGAAATAGAAGCAGTCAATAAGCTTTGCAGAACCAAAGAAACCCAGGACCATATGGTTCGTTTGGGAGTGGGGCAGAATTCTACTAAACTTTCAATAAAAGCTAATACCAATTCTTTACAAATTATTCCACAAAACAGAAACAGAGGAAATGTCAAATTCATCTTATTTGGTCACAATCCCTCTGAAACCTAAACGACACAGAGACTCAACAAAGAACAAGAAATTCAGAGCAGTTTCACTCATGAACATAAATGCAAAAATATCAGATAAAATACTAGCAAACTGAATCAAAGAACACCTCAAAAACCTCATCTACCTTGATCAAGAAGGAGTCATCTCAGAGATGGAGGTGGGTTTCAACTTACAAAAATATGTCAATGTAATTAATCCATCATATGAATGACCTGAAAGAAAAAAATACTGGCACGATCTCATTAGATGCTGGAAAAAAAAGCCTTGTTCAAAATCCTTCTACCTTCATAATAAAAGTCTTGGAAAGACCACCTATACAAGACATATACCTAAAAGTCATAAAAGCACTATGCAGCAAGCCAATAGCAAATATAAAATCAAACTGAGATTTAAATTCTACTTAAAGCAATTTCACTAAAATAACAGACAAGAAAAAACAGGCTATCCACTCTCTCCATATATATTCAATACAGTATTTTAATTTTTAGTTAGAGCAATAAGAACACTAACAGAGATTAAAGATATACAGTTTTAAAAGGGAAAAGTAAAAGTATAATTATTTGCAGATGATATGGTGGTATAATTAAAATGACCCCCAAAACCATACCAGGGCACTCCTACACTTGATAACTACATCAGTAACTGACTAGATACAAGATAAAGTTAAAAAATTACAAAAATGATAAATGGCCTGAGAAAACATCCTTCACAATAACCACAAAGACTATGAAATATCTTTGTGGAACTCTAAACAAGCATTAAGAAGAACTGTTTGACAGGTACTTCAAGTCTTTGAATAATAAAATGGAAGAAAATAGCACAAGATGGAAAAATCTCCCATGCGTATAGATTGGTAGGTTTAGCATAGCAAATATGGCCATCTTCTCAATGAAAATTTAAGTATTTAATGCAATACCCATCAAAATTCCAACATAATTCTTACAGACTTTGAAAAAACAATATGCAACTTCATAAAACAAACAAAGGATAGATAATACAATACTTTATAATAAAAGAACTTCAAGAGTGATTGCCACCACTAACTTCATATTGTACTACAGAGAAATATTACTAAAAATTCTATGGTATTCGGATAAAAAGAGAAAAGTTGATCCTTCGAACAGATATAAAAGTTCCAGAAGTAAGTCCACACACCCATGGACACTTTATTATTGATAAAGAAGCCAGAAATATACCAGGGGAGACAGAAAATATCTTCAAAAAATGGTGGTGGTCTAACTGGATCTCTCCATCGAGAAAAATTCAAATAGTCTATATGTATCATCCTGCACAAACTTCAAGTCCAAATGGATAGAAGAACTCAACATAAAACAAGATACATGGAAGCAGATAGAAGAGAAACTGGGGAATTGCCTTGATGTCACAAGCACAGGAGAAAAGTTCCTGATCAGAACTCCAATAGCACAGGCACTAAGCTCAGCATTAATAAATGAGACTTCATGAAACAAGCAGATGGAACTAGGAAATACCATTCTGGGTAAAAAATCCAGACCCAGGAGGACAAATGCTGTGTGTACTCACTTATAAGTGGATAGTAGCATAAAGTACAAAATAGTCAAGCCAGAATCAATGGGTAGAAAGAAGCTATGTAACAAGGAGAGTCAAGGGAATAAGCATGAATCTCATTGAGAGTGTGGGACAGAGTACCCTCTGAGCTTGGATAGGCATAATGTGACTGGATCAGGGAGATAGGTGGTGATAGAAACATTAGGGATCAGGTGTGGTAAGGATGGAGAAAAAGAATACTGGAAGAGACAACTGGAAGTAGGGTGGTGGGGCATCTCTTGCAGGAGCTATAAATCTACTGCAATGGAAACTCCCAGGAATCTATTTTGGTGACTTGAGGTAAACATATAGCCTATGGTGCATATGGAGCCTGCATCAGCCATCTCCTGTACCCAGGCAAAATTTCCAGAGGAGACAGCACACCAATCCAGCAACAAAGCATTTGGTCTACAATTAGCCCAGCCTACAAGATGTGTTGCAGTAAAGAAGGCACAAAAACTGTAGGAATGACAAGCAATGACTTCTCCTGCTTGAGACTCACACCATGAGAGGGAACCCAATCCTGATGCCAGGAGAGTCAGGAACCAGAGGCTGTACAACACAGCAACCCACAATAGAACCAAATATGAATGGAAAAATAATTTATATGATTTCTAGTGATATTCTGTTCTTCTCATAGACTTGTGTTTTGTTCAGTTGGCATCAGAGAGATTTCAGCTAGCAACTAATGGAAACAAATGCAGAGACCACAGCCACACATTATGCACAATTTGGGGCATTTCACTGAAGAGGAGGGAAGGAGAAATGTAAGAGCCAGAGGGATTAAGGACACCAAAATCAACTAACTAGAGTTATAGGGACTCATATATACAAACCTGCCAACCAGGGATCCCTCAGGGGCCTGACCATCTGCACATATGTTACAGTTGTATAGATTCACCATCTTGTAGGACTCATAATAGTGGAAGCAGGAGCTCTCTCTGACTCTGTTGCCTGTCTTTGGGACCCTTTCCTCCAAATAGATTGCCGTGTCCACCCTTAGGAGGAGTGAAGGTGCTTAGTGTTACTGTAACTTAATATGCCATGGCTAGTTGGTCATCCAGGTCTGCTAGGAGTGGATGTGGTGGCCTTGGGAGGGAACCAGGTGGTTGCATAAGGCCAAGAATATACTTTCTCAATGACAGGTGAAATACCAAGCTATTATAATATTTTCATATGGCTTAAAGGACAATAAGCTCAAATAACATTTCAAATTGGAATTTCACAGATGTTAAAATTTGATGTTACCTTTTGTATTATATATATTATATAACTTTATCAGAATACACACATATGACAATATACTGTTTGAATCATGAAAGAAATCAGAGAATGCAGAAGGGGAAAATACATTCAGCCAATACACTGGGTTATTTCAGCTTGAAAGGGTACAGCGAGTTTGCAATTTCATCTAAATATGATCCTTAAAGTGAGACCAAGAGTGGGAGAATACAGTTGGAGAAAATGTGTAATTGTTTAATTTTTCCAAATGCCTAATGGATGAATTTGATTATCATGTAAAACCTGAAGTTTAAAGATGAAATTGGAAGTGTATTTTCACCTCCCCATCACAATGTTTAATTCTACAGGGCTTTGCTTTATAATGACCCTGAGGTCAGTGTGTCCTTACCTGACACCTTCAGCAGTTTTGATGGTCAGCTGCTTTCCTGCCAAGTCTGTCACACCCCTGAGATGCTGCTTTTCTGAGTAACATGCTTAAGTGCAGGGGAGAGATGGTAGCTCTGTGTCTATGGCATCTCCTACTTTCTTTGGAATAGTGGGAAAATGATAAATACACAATAGACAAATAAATAAATGTAAATATAAACTTAGATACATACATTCAGCAGACAAGTAAACATAGAGAAGAAATTGAAGTGAAGTCATTGGAGATGACTCTGTCATATCCTGCTTTGTAAATGAGGACACACTATAAGACAGCTTGAGAAAGACCAGGCAGAACAATAGGAAAAGAGAGAGACTGAAGAATTGTTATAAGTGACAAATGTTGATGACATGAGTCCCATTAACATAAGAAATTCTATTAAAAGGTAAAAGTTGCACATCCATAGAAAACAGTGCCAAAATAGACAAACATAAATAACATTCGGGCTATCTGTGATTCATAAACCTTTCCTGAACACAAATGACAATTTATAATTATGTCATAAAGCAAAAACAATTATTACCTGTTGAAAACTATAATTTTTAGTTAGAATTTGTGGCTTTACTATATCAGGAAATTTGCATGGGTAATATATTACTTTTAGTACTATGAACTTTTCTTATATTTATAGAACAATTTAACAAGAATATTTTGAGCAATATGCTATTTGATTATATCTAAATATCAAATGTTATTATATCTAAATGTTATATTATATATATAACATAATAAATAAATTATATCTAAATGTTGAAGTCTTAAGGAACATGGCAAGTTCTGTAGACAGTAGGGGTATATAGTAGTTTCTCAGGAGAAAGACATTTTTAGCATGGCTATTCCAGAGAACATATTATCTTAGCAATATTTTATTAAAACAAATCTTCATGTGGACAGTTTTCATCCTTTTTTGTTTTTACTTCTTTCTCTGTCTCATTTCTCTCTTTCTCTCTCTCTCTCTCTCTCTCTCTCTCTCTCTCTCTCTCTCTCTCTCTCTCTCTCTGTGTGTGTGTGTGTGTGTGTGTGTGTGTATATATATATATATATATATATATTACTTTCTTCTTCCAGCAAGAAAAAGCTTTACAAGGAGATGGTGACAAGGAACAAAACTGAAATCCTCAGGGACAATAGGAGGTTGGCAGAATCACCATAGCAAAAGCTGAAGGAGCTGAAGGAGGTCTCAAAGTACTTGGTTTGTAGAGTTACAAAAGATGTGTCTCAAATGCCAACGTGTAAATAATGGCTGTAAAATATAATTTGTCTTTTAAATAAAAAATTTGCCATATGACCTATTAAATATCTTTTTTGAACAGATATTACATTAACATACTTAATGGGTGGTAGACAGACGCATTCCCAGTAGTCAAGTATATCTTACAGCAACTGAGAAAGCAGAGCCAGTGGCTTCTATATGTTGATTTGTTGGTTTCTGTTTTTCTTTTTCCTTTTTTTTCCTGATTGAATTCACTTTAAGTATGTGGACATTGTAACTCAGAGAGAATCTAGGAAAGAAAATGTCTAAATTTTTCCAATGTCTTAAGCCAATTTATGAAACATTTGGCTGCCCTGTGTATCCTAGCTCCCTGGACTGGGAATGCCAGTCAACAATATATGGCTTCTAAGAAAATTAATACAGAAGTGAGCAAGCCTTTCCCCTTCAATATTTCCTTTTAATTTTCTCAGCAAAATGCTTTACATCTTGTGCAATGGATGCAGTATTTCCTTGAGACTTTCTCAACAACTTTAAATTGTTTTGATCAATATACTTATAGACTGGTCTAAGCCAGAAAATAAGAAAATCATGATCAAGGAAAGAGTGAAGAATATACTAGAGCAACAGAGTTTCCCAGTAAAGAATAGAAAAGCTACAAGCTTAAAATAAATTTGATTTTTAAGTAAGGTAAACTGTAGACCACAAGTGTATAAGAAGCAAAGTCCAGCAACCCAGACTTGCTCAACTGAAGATCTGCAGTTTTCACAAAGAATCACACTCAATGAGATTTCTCAATAGCCTCAGGGAAAATAAGATACAATCAACACAATGTGTCCTAGGAGTTAGGTGATGGGTCTGAAATATCCAAACTTAAGTTTTGAGTGAACCCTAAGTGTGAAAGTGGAAGTCATATAAATGCATGGAAAGAGAATTGGAGCACAAAGAGTAAAGCAGACTACCACTCAGAAAGACAAAGTTTAGAAGAGAACCTAGATGCCATTTGTACAAAGGTCTCAAGATATCATATTGGAATGAGAAAACTTTAGAACTCACAAATTGTTTATAAACAGAGCTACTATCCAAAACACTCTTGAGTAAAACATTAGTGCAGGGAAGGAAAGAAAACAGTGCAGTCAATATAATATTTCAAATGTAAATAATGTTATTAACTAAAAATTCCATGTAGAGAGGAATATTTCATATGTAAGTAGGATATTTCAACTCAATTTATGGAATTATTTAGATCAATTAAATTATATATTACTGAAAATATTCTTGTTAAATTGATCTATAAATATAAGGAAAAGTCAGAGTACTAAAAATAATCTATAATAATAAAGCCACAAATACTAAATAATACAATGTAGTTTTCATCAGGTAATAATGGTTTTTGCTTTACAGCAAAATTATAAATTGTCATTTGTGTTCAGGAAAGGTTTATGAATCACAGATAGCCTGAATGTTATTTATGTTTGTCTATTTTGGCACTGATTTCTATGGAAGGGTGACTTTAACCTTTTAATAGAATTTTCTTATGTTAATGGGACTCATGTCTTCAATATCTGTCACTTGTGACAGTTCTTCAGTCTCTCTCCTTTCCTATTGTCCTGCCTTGTCTTTCTCAAGCTGTCTTGAGAAGCTGTCTCAAGCCTCTCCTTATTACAGAGCAGGGGATGACAGAGTCATCTCCAATGACTACACTTCAGTTTCTTCTCTACATTCACTTGTCTGCTGAATGTATGTATCTAAGTACATATTTACATTTATTTATTTGTCTATTTTGAATTTATCATTTTCCCACTATTCTAAGGAAAGTAGCAGATGCCATAGACACAGAGCTATAATCTCTCCCCTGCATTTAAGTATGTAACTCAGAAAAGGAACATCTCAGGGGTGTGACAGACATTGGTAATAAATAAAGCAGCTGACCATAAAAGCTGCTGAAGATGTCAGGTAAGGACACACTGACCTCAGTCAGGGTCATTATAAAGGGAAGCCTTGTAGAATTACTCATTGTGATTAAGAGATGAAAATACATTTCTAATTTCACCTTTAAACATTGGGCTTTACACGATAATCAAACTCATCCATTAGGCATTTGGAGAAATTAAAAATATTACTCATTTTCTCCGACTATATTCTCCACCCACTCTTGGTCTCACTTTAAGGATCATATTTAGATCAAATTTCAAACTCACTGTACCCTTACAAGTTGAAATAACCCAGCATATTGGCTAAAGGTAATTTCCCCTTCTGCATTCTTTATGATTTCTTTCATGATTCATACAGTATATTTTCATAAGTGTGTATCCTGATAAAGTTATATAATACAAAATGTAACATCAAATTTTAACATCTGTGAAATTCCAATTTGAAATGTCATTTGTCCCTAATGTCCTTTAATCCAGGTGCAAATATTATAATAGCTTGGTGCTTCACTTCTCATTGAAAAGAATATTCATGACCTTATGCAACCACCTGGTTTATAATGAAATAATTACTTATGATCATTAAGCTTTCTTTCTAGAAATTACTTCCCCTTCATTCTTCTGTTGTTCCCTTTTAAGTAAATCATTTTAAAACAAAATACAAATACCAGCTCACCGAACTCAAATACATGTACATGAATATAGGAGCCAAGCTTTGGTTAACACAAATGTTCATTACTATAATTTTGTAAGTTTTATATGAACCCAACAACTTAGTAACTCACTGATATTTCACTTCTGACCTTCATTAATGTTTGATTTGTTAGCAAAGACTATGACAACTGCAAAGAGCACAGGGTTCACTGACAGAAAGGTAGGCATTCATATATTTATTTAAGTCTGAATTTCAAGCTGAATCTAATGGAAGTTAATGAGATAGTTTGATGGCAAGTGCTGGTATAGAAGGATGACGACCTGCACATGATCCTCAGCTTCATTTTAAACAGCCAGGAATAGTGGTGAAATGCAGGGGTAGATCTGGTAAAGAAGAAAAAAATAGGATGAAGAGAAAAAACAGGAAGTAGAGGAGGAACTCCAACCAGTGTCTTCTTGAAATATCCATTTGGAGGTTGCAGCTTTCAGTACCAATATCAGGGTACACTTGCCAGATGCCATTTATTGGTGCTTCCTTTGTAAATTAATGCCACATTTACCAAAGGCCACAGTGTTGGCTGTAGGTAATAAGTAAATAGCAGACATATTCTGTTCCACAAATCTTCAGAACAATCTACTTCTATATATCCTGATCATGAGGCTATAACAATGACATGGGGACACTATTGTACTGATAGCTTGCTAATGCACCATCATATTCCATTCTTGCACTTCCGGGAATGGCCATACAAAATAATGCTTTCATTATACTCTTCCTACCTTTGGGTCATGATTCTTTTAGAAGATAAACAATATTTTTGTAAGGCTCTAATAAGACCGACCATTAGGAAACACAGATATTTACATTATGATTGATGACAGTACTAATATTTATTATGAAGTACCAATGAAATAATTTTATGGTTGGGGTTGACATCAGGAACTGCATTGGGAAGGTTAAAGTGGTAAAGAGTACTTGGAATGTTGATTTACAGGCATAGACCTGTTAACATCAAGGCCCCTTTAGTTAACTTGATGAAAGAATTAGGGAAAAATGAATAGATATCAAAGAAGAAAGAAAGAAATGCCATGTAACAATTCAAGACAAATAGACTGGATTTATTTTTGAAAATTAAACTGTTTGTGGCATTCACCAGGCTACCTAACGTCTAAATCCTCTGGTGTCTTTATGTGATGCCTGTGTGTGTGCTCTCAATGTGTGTGTTTCTGTTCTTTTATTTGGCTCTTTGTCTCTTCATTGGCTTGTTTCATCCTTTTAAGTTTTGTTGTTTCAATCATTTTTTGTTTCTTGTTCTTGTTCTTGTTCTTGTTCTTGTTCTTCTTCTTCTTCTTCTTCTTCTTCTTCTTCTTCTTCTTCTTCTTCTTCCTCTTCTTCTTCCTCCTCCTCCTCCTCGTCCTCCTCTTCCTCCTCCTCCTTCTTCATCTTCTTCATCATCATCATCTTCTTCTTATCATCCTCCGTATCTTCTTCTTTTCTCCTACTCAGTTTTTAATCTCCTTCAATTAACTGACATATTCATTGATTTTACACCCCTACTCAATTTTCCATTCTTACTCTTATTCCAGTCTCTTCCCCACACCTTTATTATACCCCAATCTCCCTTCCCAAGGCCACCACATCCATTTCTCCTCAGTTTGTCTTAAGAGAAAAGCAGACCTGGATGATCAACCAGTCATGGAATATCAAGTTAAAGTAAGACTAAGCACCTTCACTCCTATTAAGGTTAGACAAGGCAACCCAGCTGGAGCAATGACAGGCAACGGAGTCAGAGATAGCTCCTGCTTCAACTATTATGAGTCCCACCAGACGGTGAACTACACAACTGTAACATATGGGGAGAGGGTCAGGTCCCTACAGGATCCCTGGTGGGCTGGTTTGTACACATGAGTCCCTATACATCCAGTTAGTTGAATTTGGTGTACTTAATCCCTCTGGCTCTTACAGTCCTCCTTCTCCTCTTCTCTGCCTAACGTTTGTTTGACTGTGGTCTCTGCATTTGTTTTCATTAATTGCTAGCTGAAGTCTCTCTAATGTCAACTGAGCAACACACAAGTCTATGAGAAGAACAGAACATCACTAGAAATCATATAATTTATTTTTTCCATTCATATTCTATTGTGGTTTGCTGTGTTGTTCAACCTCTGGTTCATGACTCTCCTGGCATCCGGATTGGGCTCCCTCTCATGGTTTAACTCTCAAGCAGGACAAGTCATTGCTTATCATTCCCACAGTTTTTGTGCCTTCTTTACTGAAACACATGTTGTAGGCTGGACTAATTGCATACCAACTCTTTTGTTGCTAGATTGGTGTGCTGTCTGCTCTGGAAATTTTGCCTGGGTATAGGAGATGCCTGGTTCAGGCTCCATATGCACCATAGGCTACATGTTTACCTCAGGTCACCAACATAGATTCCTGAAAGTTTCTATTACACTAGATTTCTAGCTCATGAAAGAGATGCCCCACAACCCTACTTCCAGTTGTCTCTTACAGTATTCTTTCCCTCCATCCTTACCACACCTGACCCCTAATGTTCCTATCACCACCTCTCTCCCTGATGCAGTTTCCTTATGCCTATCCAAGCTCAAGGTCTATTCTGTCCTACAGTCTCAATGTGATTCATGTATATTCCCTGAGCCCTTCTTGTTACTTAGCTTCTTTCTGCCTGTTGATTGTACCTTGACTGTCTTGTACTTTATGCTTCTATCCACATTTGTCTTCCTAGGCCTGGATTTCTCACCCAGGATGGTATTTCCTAGTTCCATGCACTTGCCATCAAATTTCTTGATGACATTGCTTTAACCTGAATGAACCATTGTATAAATGTACATTTTCTTCACCCACTGTTCAGTTGAGGGTATTCTAGTTTGTTTTCACTTTCTGACTTTGATGACTAAAGCTGCTGTGACCATAGTTGTGCAAGTGTCTTTGTTGTATGATAAAGTGCCCATTTGGTGTATGACCAGTAAGGCAGAGGTAGGCCTTGAAATAGATTGTTTCTTAATCTTTTGAAAAACCATCTTGATTTCCAAAGTGGCTAGACTATATTGCATTCCTACCATTAATAGAAGAGTGTTTTGTTTTGTTTTTTCTCTCTTCCCATCTTCAACAGCATGAGCTGACACCTGTGTCTTTGAAATTAGCCATCTGACAGGTGTAAGATAGAACTCAATCATTTGAATTTTCATTTCCCTGACTGCTAAGTGTGTCAAACATTTCTTTTAACTGTTTCTCGGCCATGAGAGATTCCTCTTTTGAGAATTCTCTATTTAGATTTGTATCCCATTTTTAAATTGCATTATTTGGTTTGTTGATGGCTAGTTTCTTGAGTTTCATATATTTTAGAAATTATTCCTCTCTCAGGTGTGGGGTTTGTGAAGATATTTTCTCATTCTGTGGGCCACTGTTTTGTACTTTTAACTGTTCCCTTAGACTTACAATAGTCTTTCAGTTTCATGAAGTCTCATTTATTAATGCTGAACTTCATGCCTGTGCTATTGGTGATCTGTTCAGGAACTTTTCTCCTGTGCCAATGAGTTCATGGCTATTCCCCAGTTTCTCTTCTATCTGTTTCTATGTATCTTGTTTTATGTTCAGTTCTTCTATCCACTTGGACTTGAATTTTGTGCAGGATAATACATATAGATCTTGAATTCTTCTTGAGTTCTTGAATTCCAGTTAGACGACCACCATTTGTCCAAGATATTTTCTGTTTCCCCTGGTATATTTCTGGCTTCTTTATGGATAATAAGGTGCCCATGGGTGTGTGGACTCATTTCTGGAACTTTTATTTGGTATGATGGATCAACCTGTCAGTTTTTATTCCAATACCATACAGTTTTTAGTAATATTTCTCTGAAGTACAATTTGAAGTCAGTGATGGCAATCACTCTTGAAGTTATTTTATTGTGCAGTACTGTATTATCTATCCTTTTGTTTGTTTCTTTGTTTTCCTTATGAAGTTGCATATTGTTTCTTCAACGTCTGTTAAAAATTGTGTTGAAAATTTGATTATCAATTGTATTGAATCCTAAAATTTGTATCGGTAAGATGGCTATGTTTGCTATGTTAAACCTACCAATCTATAAGCATGGGAGATTTTTCCAGCCTCTGGTATTTTCTTCCATTTCTTTCTTCAAAGACATGAAGTTCCTGTCAAACAGATCTTCTTAATGCTTTTTTAGAGTTGTACCAAGATGTTTCATAGTCTTTGTGGGTGTTGTAAAGGATGTTTTCTCAGCTCATTTATCAATTGTGTAATTTTTTTTTTTTACTTTATCTTATAGTTGGTCAGTTAATGATACAGTTATCAGCTGTAGGAGTTCCCTAGTAGGATTTTGGGGATCCACTTAAAGTATACCACCATATCATCTGCAAAAGTTATACTTTGACTTCTCCCTTTTGAAGTTGTATATCTTTAATCTCCTTTAGTGTTCTTATTGTTCTAACTAAAACTTAAAGTACTATATTGAATAGATATGTAGAGAGTGGATAGCCTGTTTTTTCTTGTCTGTTATCTTAGTGAAATTGCTTTAAGTAGAATTTAATCTCAATTTGATTTTATATTTTCTATTGACTTTCTGTATAGTGCTTTTATTATTTTTAGGTATATGACTTGTATACATGGTCTTTCCGAGACTTTTATATGAAGGTTGTAGGATTTTGTGCAAGGCCTTTTCCAGCATCTAATGAGAAGAACATGTCGGTATTTTTTTTCTTTCAGGTTATGTATAAGGTGGATTAATTACATTCACATATTTTCATGTGTTGAAACTCACCTGCATCTCTGAGATGACTCCTACTTGATCAAGGTAGATGAGGTTTTTGAGATGTTCTTTGATTCAGTTTGCTAGTATTTTATTGGACATTTTTGCATCTATGTTCATGAGTGAAATTGGTATGAAATTCTCATTATTTGTTAATTCTCTATATCGGTTAGGTTTCAGAATGACTGTGACCGAATAAAGTTAATTTGATAACATTTTCTCTGTTTCTGTTTTGTGGAATAATTTGTGAAGAATTGGTATTAACTCTCCTTGAAAGTTTAGTAGAATTCTGCCCCCTTCCCATAAGAACCATATGGCCCTGGCCTTTCTTTGTTTTGGCAAAGTTTAATGACTGCTTCTATTTCCTTATGAGTTATAGGTCTATTAAAATTGTTAATCGAATCTTGATTTAACTTTTGTCAGTGATGTATATGAAGAATAATTTCCATGTTTTTTTATTTCCAATTTTGCACAGATTAAGCTTTTGAAGTAAGACCTAATGATTCCTTCGATTTCCTCAGTATATGTTAGGTTAGGTCTACATTTTTATTTCTGATTTTGGTAATTTTGATTCTCTCTCTCTCTCTCTCTCTCTCTCTCTCTCTCTCTCTGTGTGTGTGTGTGTGTGTGTGTCTGTCTCTGTCTCTCTCTCTCTGTCTGTCTCTCTCTGTCTCTCTGTCTCTCTATCTCAGTTGATTTGGATAAGGGTTTGTTTGATTTTTTTCAAAGAAGAAACTCTTTTTTACACTAGTTCTTTGAATTCTTCTCTTTGTTTATATTTTATTGATTTCAACCATGAGATTATTTTCTGCAATTTATTCTTCTTAGGTCAGTTGATTTCTTTTTGTTTTAGAAATTTCATGAATACCCCTAAGTTGCTAGTATAAAATATCCCTTGTACTCTATGAAGGTACTTAGTTCTACATACTTTTGCCTTAATGCTAGTTTAATTGTGTCTCATAAGTTTGGGTATGTGTTGCATTCATTTTCATTGAATTCATGGAAGTCATAAATGTCTTTCTTTATTGTTTCTTTGACCCAGACATCATTGAAGAGAGAGTTGTTCAGTTTCTATAGTTTCTAGGTTTTGTGTTGTTTCTATTATTGAAGTCCAGCTTTAATCCATGGTGATCTGAGATGATACAGGGGCCATTTCAATTATCTTGTATCTTTTGAGGCTTGCAGAGTAACCGATTATATGGTCAGTTTCAGAGAAATGTTCATGAGGTGCTGAGAAGAAGTTATACTTTTTTTGTCTTTGGGTGAAAAGTTCTGAAAATAGTATCTGATTGATAGTAGGTCCATTGAGACATAATATCTGCTAGTTCCTGGTTTTTATGTTTATTTTCTGTCTGGATGCTTTGTCATTGGTGAGAGTGGGCTATTGAAGTCTCCCACTATTAATGTATGAGGTTCAATATGTGATTTAAGATTTACTAATGTTTCTGCTACAAATGTGGATACCCTTGTACTTGGGGCATACATGTTAAAATTGAAACACGGTCTTGGTGAATGTTTCTTTTGGTGAGTATGAATTTTCCTCTACCATAAATTTTGATTAACTTTGGTTGAATGTCTGGGGTTCTTTTTTGGGTTGTTGTTGTTGTTGTTGTTTTGATATCCGAGTAGCTATACCATCTTGCATCTTGCATCCACTTGCTTAGAAAATATTTTTCCATCTCTTTACTCTGAGGTAATGTTTAGTTTTGATGTTAATATGTGTTTCCTCTATGTAGCAGTATGGATCCTGTTTTGTATCTATTCTGTTATTGGATCCATTGATGTTGAGAGATATCGATATCCAATAATTCTTCTTATTTTGGTGATGTGGTATGTGTTTCCTTCTTTTGGTTTTGCTATTCTGTTATTATTTTTTATTCTGTTTTCTGGGGTATAATTAAACTCCTCAGTCTGAAGTTTTCCCTCTAATATCTTCTGTATACTTGGAATTGTGGATAGATACTGCTTAAACTTGTATTTATTGTGGAATACACTTTTTCACTATCCCTGGGGTTCTGGATGTCTGCTTGGTCTCTGGGTTTATTAGTACTGCAAGTCCTCTGGTAAGGCTACCTAAGTTGTGGGCTAGAAGGGGTACAGTTTGGGGCTTTATTGTTGGCTTTAAGCAGGTTTAGTGGGGTGAGGCTAGTTTTTTACCTGGGTTCTCTAGCTCTTGTGTGGCCTACTAGAATGCAGCTGGATATGTGTACTGAAGAAAAAAACCCCAGGGGAGTGGGTTTATTGTAAGCCTTTGAGGAGTATTGATGGGCTGTGCATCATATCTCATCTGGAGTCCCAGAAACATGTATGGCTTCTTGGAAAGCAGAAGTCCTCTGCCAGTGCTGTGGACCAGAATAAGGGCTCAGGAAAGGGAGTGCATTTTGGGACCATTTTGTTGGCATGGAGACGTTGGAGTCTTCCCTGGATTCCTAGTTCTAGCATGGCCTCCCTTTATTTTATTTTTAATGTCTATTATTTACTAATGGTTCAGTAAAAGAACTGTGTGAACTCTGTTGGACTGGAAGGTAGTGAGGCTTTGAAATGAGCTTGGAGTTAGAAAACAAAATTTTGAAAATGCTTTATGAAAAAATTTTTCAATAAAAAATACCCATATTTGAAACTTTTTATGTTAATAGTAATATTATGGACTAGAGAAAGTTGTAGAGAAGCAAAAATGTCTGTGAAGAAGAAAAGTGGGAAACAAGTGGATCTCAGAGTCTCCTCCGGATATGAGGAGCAAAGACGTTTCCTTCACTTTCTTTATTTTGTAAATTTATGGTTTCCCTTCAGACAAATGAGTACAAAAAATAAATGAATAAAATAAATAAATAATGAAAAAACCCAAAGGCCAGTCATTAAATTCACAGTTGTAAGGACAAAGCTATTTTGGGGGGTACATAGTATTAAGCTTCTTGGGCCAAATGTTTTCTAAAAAGAAAGTAATTCTATTGTCTGAATCAGTAAATAATGATGAATTTGGTAAATCGTTGTAACTGCTTTATGCACAAAAACTCTAAACTATTTTAAAAATATAATTGTAATAGCTTTCTGTAGGAAACCAATTTGAAACAAACAATGAATCCTGTACTGTCACAGATATTTTTTTTATTTTCACTGATTGGAATAAAAACAAATTTTAGGCACTCTGTGAATGTTCTGAAAAGACCTCCTTTATTTGGAACTGGGTTTCCTTGAGACAGAGAAAATGATAGTGATTCTACAGAAATAGGGCCTTAATATATCCATTACTTCTCTATTTTTTTTCCTCATGGTGAATGTTCCTGCTTATTGATAAATGCCTAGAAGATTTGAAGGGTTAGCCATGATGAGCCCTTTCCTGTTATTTCTGAGTCATCCACTTCTATTGTAAAATCACCTTTTCAAGTTGATTTCCAGTGGTTTTAGTGACAGATTTTGGGAACTGTTTTGGTTTTCTTAGCATGACCTTAAAATTGACATTATTTTACAAAAGCAGGCTCTGTATTCTGGAATGTTTAAATACTCAGCCTACTGAGCAGGCTTGTCATCTGGAGGGTGCAGCTCTGCTAATCTGACACAACCTCATCCTGAGTAAAGGTAAAATTGCACATTCTATTCTGTTCTCATGGCTAAATTTTTATGTTAAAACTGATCAAATGTAAACTAGATGACAGCATATTAATGACTATAAAGTTTTATTCTGAAAGAGTATAAAATATGGTGGCCCCAGAGAGCAACTTCATGAGTTCCCATGAGCAAACTCCAGCAATCTTCCAAAAATTATGTGGCATTAGGAACTGTGTATTCCTTCTCTCTAGATTTCAAGCAATTCTTGTGTCTTTCTGATTTTAGTTCCTAAATAGCCAATAGTCATATTCACCTTTTTCCTTTTTTTCTTATATTCTTTATTTATATTTCAAATGGCTTCCACCCTTTCTTGTCCGCCCCCCTCAAAGTCCCATAAGCCATTTCCCCTCCCCCTGTTCCCCAATCAACCCCTCCTGCTTCACTGTCCTGGTATTCCCCTACACTGCAACGCTGAGCTTTTCCAGGACCTCTCTACCCTTTGATATCCAACAAGGACATCCTCTGCTGCCTATACCTCTGGAGTCATGGATAACACCATGTGTACTATCTGGTTGATGTTTTGTCCCTGGGAGCTCTCAGGGCACTGAGTTCCTCCTATGGTGCTACAAACCCCTCTCATCTCCTTGGGTCCCTTTTCTCGCTCCCCCACTGGAGACCCTGCGCTCAGTTCAATGGCTGGCTGAGAGTGTTCCCCCTGTATTTGTCATGCACTAGCAGAGCCTTCCAGGTGACAGCATTATCCAGCTAAACAAAGAATCTTCACCAGAAGAACTTCAGATATGTGAGAAGCATCTTAACAAATGCTCAACTTCATTAGTCATTAAGGAAATGCAAATCAAAACAACCATGAGATTTCACCTTACTCCAGTCAGAATGGCTAAGATTAAAAATTCAGGAGACAGCAGGTATTGGCGAGGATGTGGAGGAAGAGGAACACTCCTCCACTGCTGGTGGTGTTGCAAACTGGTACAACCACTCTGGAAATCAGTCTGGTGGTTCCTCAGAAAACTGGGCATGTCTCTTCCGAAAGATCCAGCTATACCACTCCTGGGCATATACCCAGAGGATTCCCTAGCATGTAATAAGGATATGTGCTCCACTATGTTCATAGCAGCCCTATTTATAATAGCCAAAAGCTGGAAAGAACCCAGGTATCCCTCAACGGAAGAATGGATGCAAAAAATGTGATATATATACACAATGGAGTACTATTCAGCCATTAGAAACAATGAATTCATGAAATTCTTAGACAAATAGATGGAGCTAAAGAACATCATACTAAGTGAGATAACCCAATCTCAAAAGATCAATCATGGTATGCACTCACTAATAAGTGGATATTAGCCTAGAAGATTGGAATACCCAAAACATAATCCTGACATCAAATGAGGTACAAGAAGAATAGAGGAGTGGCCCCTGGTTCTGGAAAGACTCAGTATAGCAGTATAGGGCAAAACCAGAACAGGGAAGTCGGAAGGGGTAGATGGGAGAACAGGGGGAGGGAAAGGGGCTTTATGTGACTTTCAGGGAGTGCGGGGGGGGGGGCTGAAAAGGGGAAATCATTTGAAATGTAATTAAAAAATATATCAAATAAAAAAAGAGGAAACAAAAGATCAAGAATTGATATACAGGACCTCATAAAATTACAAAGTTTCTGTAAGGGAAAGGACACTGTCAATAGGACAAAACATCAACCAACAAATTGGGAAAAGATCTTTACCAAGCCTACATCTGACAGAGGGTTAATATCCAATATATACAAAGAACTCAAGACATTAGACTCCAGAGAGCCAAATAACCCTATTAAAAATGGTTTGCAGAGCTAAACAAAGAATTTTCGCCTGAGGAATATTGAATGGCTGAGAAGCACCTAAAGAAATGTTCAACATCCTTACTTATCAGGGAAATGCAAATCAAAACAACCCTAAGATTTCACCTCATACCAGTAGAATGGCTAAGATCAAAAACTCAGGAGAGAGCAGGTGCTGGCTAGGATGTGGAGAAAGGAACATTCCTCCAGTGCTGGTGGTATTGCAAGCAGGTACAACCACTCTGGAAATCAGTATGGCGGTTCCTCAGAAAACTGGGCATAATACTACTGGAGGACCTTGTTATACCACCCTAGGGCATATACCCAGAGGATACTCCAGCATGTAATAAGGACACATGCTCCACTATTTTCATAGCAGACCTAGTTAGAATAGCCAGAAGCTGGAAAGAACCAAGATATCCCTTAAAGGAGGAATGGATACAGAAAATGTGATATAGTTACACAATGGAATACTACACAGTTATAAAAAACAATGAATTCATGAAATTCTTAGGTAAATGGGTGGAACTGATAAATATCATCCTAAGTAAGGTAACCCAATCACAAAAGAACATACATGGTATACACTCACTGATAAGTGGCTATTAGCCCAAAAGCTCAGGATAGCCAAGACAAATTCACATATCAAATGATGCCCAAGAAAGAAGAACAAAGTAAGGATACTCTGGTCCTTCTTAGAAGGGGGTACAAAATACCCACACAAGTCTTATTCTCAATAATGATGTTTATATAAATTTTAAATGTTAGCTTAAAATCCATAGGAAAACAGCATAATTTCTGTTGTGAAAAAGTTTCCATTTATAAACATCCAAGATAGAAGAAGTCCATTGGGTAAGTTTCTCACAACTTAAGAACAAATGTGTGCTCAAACAAGATAGTGCCCTAATCAAAAATCACAGGGAAAATGAAGGTTTTCCCATTGGCCTATTTGATACGGAAAGGAACCTACTGGGAGTCCATACAGGATTTATATAGGAATTTCTTATAGCATGGGGATGCACAAAAGCAGCCAAGCTACTGTACAAAAACCATCTCAGTATGGCTATTGATTCACCTAATCTGCATTTCTGTAAACCTCTAACCTACTGAACACCCCCCAATTCCAGCTCCTACCCCCAACCCATGAGGATCATCTTCATCAACACTTGCTTGCTGCTTATGTACTGTCAGGAGTTTCTAACACTTGGGTCTTTCTGAGTTTTGAGTCTTAAGTTGTCTCAACCCCCTAAGTTCTGCAAGCAAGGCTTGCTCATTCTTCAGGAGAGAGGTATTCAAGTTACACATCATGCTGCCAAGTACAATGTTTACACTTTAGTGTTCTCTTATCAGCTCACTTTGTATCCATCATTATCTCCTCCACTAAGTCAGTGTAAACACTCGGGATATTCACTTAGACTAGGAGCACAGCATGGTCCTCAAGAATTCTGGGTAGTAGCCACAAAGATGATTATTAAATCTAACACCTATACTTTTACAGGGCTCAGTAAGCATGAGGTTCTTTGTCTTTGCCTTGATCATTGCTCTCCTGGTCTCCACGATGGTAAGTACATCCAGAAATTATTTCTATGCTCTGAGTAAGGTTTACTTGTATTGAATGGAGGCTGACCACTTTAAATGTTTTCACATGCTCAATTTTTTTAATGAATCTACATAACTTTACACAGTATTTAGAAGTCTAGAATTTGAAAACTGAAATAAAAAGTGATAATTCTGAGACAAAACAATGTTTTAAAATTACATTATTTATAAAAATGATAACTTAACATATTTTGCTACAAAATGTACAGGAAGAAAAACAATCCAACTCCAACAGAGTAAGGGAAAGCACAGAGTGGACTTCATAACCCGAGCAAGTAAGAATTAGGCAGTTTTTGAACTATGGACTACATATCCTAATAAATAATAAACCCAAAAGTTTCTTTTTGTTTTTACTCTTCTCTACGTAGCAATTAAGTATTACACTACTGCACACTTTTGTTACTGGTATTTTACAAAAACTTGAGACAGGAGATTCTCAGAAAAGAATTACAACCATATATTGGGGCATTCTTTAAATAGTGAAAGGATAATCTTTACACACTGTAAAGTAGGCATTATGCCTATACACATTAATATGTATGGAATAAATGAAATAATAACTACTGCAAATTATTCATAGAAAAGTCTAATTTTAATCCTTTTAAATATCATTATATTAAAAGGCAAATTTAGGGTCAATATGAAAAAATGAAGTATATTAATTAATTCCTGTTTCTCTTTTTCTCCCATAGACTGCTGACAAACATAGAGAGGTAAGATGCTTTCATTCACTGGAAAACAATATAAACAGACACAATCTAAATTTGTAACACTGATTTTTCATTTTTGCAGAGACATTCTAAGCATGGTGATAAAAGAAATGTAAGTACTGTTTGAATGTGTTGTGCAATCACATGTGATTCGCAAGTATAGGAAGATCAATTCCGCCATGATAAAAAGCATGCTTACCATCAATGAAAATTGTCTCTAAAGATGATATTTGTTTTAGATTCAGTATAAAAGTGCCAAGTCTCTTATGGAATAACTTAGGAAACAACACATAATGGTATTCTAAAGACTCCAATTTACAATTAAAAGTGATTTGACTTTCACTTGATGTGGACAAGCAGGTTGTTCGTTAATAAAAGATTCCAGATAGAGAGTAGATCTGGGGATGAGAAAGTCGGAGAAGATAAAATGTGGGATGAAGTAGTCCTGCACAACTATCTTAAGCCAAGCATGTTTATAAAGAAATCCAGCATTCTATATGTAAAGGAAGGAAATGTCCAAGGTCAGCAGAGAGCTAAATTAGGTAATGTTTGCAGAGGCAGCATAGGAGTTCCCAGACACATTTGCCTGAGCACAGGTAAAGACATCCCAGAGAGAAGAGTCAGTTCCCCAGAAACCATAAGCTTGACTCATTCAAGGCATTAACCCTAGCCTCAGGAAATTCTTGCCGGGTCTTCTCCTGGACCATGATACAGAGCTAAAGTTCATTTTGTCATTTCATTGGGGAATCTGAGAAGTCTTTGGCAATCTGGCTCACTACCCTCATCAGTATCGACCTTCACCTAAGTAGTTAGATTTCTAATTGAACATTCAGTTTATTGTTTATTTTACTAGAATAGAGAGGAAGATATGACTATTTCTTTTCATAAGGCTCTCAGGTAAAGCCATGATCTCACGTAGGCATTATTTATAGTGCTCTTGTTGCTCTTCCCCAAACACTTTATTGAAGGACAGGTTATATTCCCTATTATAGGACATGCTGGTTTCTTCTTTTTTCCAGTCCTTTGCTTGGAGTGACACATACTTAGTAAAGCTAGCTTGTCATTTATGGATGCTTCGTTAAATTGTGGCATGTCAATATGTTATCTCCAAAAGTACTATCCCAATGCACAACATACAAAATTTATAAAGATACAAGATCAATCAGCATCAATCAATGTGATAGAAAGAAGCTTGGGATACATTAAATTAACAAGAAACTAGAAAGTGCAGGTATCATACCAGATAACCTGCTGAAAAAACCCAGGAATTATGGAGAAGATCATTCTGTGGCAAGTCCCTTCCTGCCATAGTTTGAAAGAATGAGAAAGTGAAAGAATGGAAACAATATCATAACTAAGGTATAACTGCCATTATCTAGACTCTAGAATCTTTCCTCAAGGTTCTAATATGTACATGTACAAAACACAAACAAAATAAGCAATTTACTCACTGCTTCTACCCCTCCTCAAAAGTTAGTATTTTTAGACAAGTTAAAATCTTATAACACTGTAGGAATAGTATCATGGAACTCACATGAAAAGCTCTGCAGTGAGTCAGGCTATGGAATACATAAATGACAGATATATAATTTCCGTGATGTAGCCTCAACTTTTTGTAACTTTCTCTGTTTGCAGAGACATGATCGCGATCGCAGATCTGTGCCAACTGGAAACACTGAGGACACTAGAGCCGATCTTTTACAACCCGAATTTCCATTAGAATATCCTTATCCTGTTGCATACTAACCACAGGAAATGTCTAAAGACATAAGATGGATCTGGTTATGTGTTTAGTTCCAAAACCTACTGGTACTATCACTTGAGAAAAGGAAAGAGAAATAACCAATTGAATCAAATTAAAGTACAAATTAAAAAAATGAATTTTTCCTGCTCTTTTAAAGTATAATTACTTATTGAAATGCTTCTAAAAAAGAATGTTTGACCAGAAACAAGAGGTGGGATCTGGGGAGAGGATACATGTCTTCTGTCCTGGTGCTTTATTCCTGATATTCCAGTTAATAATCCCGATGCTTGGCATATCTCAACCGTGTTGTATTCTACATTATTCATACAAGAATATATTTAAATTATATGTTATATTCACTAAACAATTTACAGAGTATTTGAGGGTTTGACATGTAAATGTTTATGAATGAAAAATGTAGGGTTAATAGAGTTGCCCTGACAGCTTTTGAAAGTTCTTCCTGCCAAAACATAATCTTACAGGAGTTAAACAGCCCTGCTGCAGATATGGAAGAGCTGTAGAGCAGGACATTACATGTGAAGCCATAGGGTCTGAATGTGTATTTTAATATCATCCCAGTGTCATTTGTAAGACAATGAGATTGAAATATCTCATCATAGCCAAACACATGAGTAGTATAAATTCAAACTATTAAAATAATCACAAAATAAAGATATATAAATATTAACAAACTAACTTTTAGAGAGCAAATGGTTTTAGGAATAACAATAAATATAAATTTTATGAGACATCAAATACCTATGTAATAGAAGTCAGAGGATTATTGCAAAGGTAAGAGAAGAGTTATCCTGGTTCCAAGGAAGAATTATGAGCTAATTACAACTTTTAAAAATATATTCGGTCATTTTATTAAACTTAATTAACCACTCATCATAGTGAAGTAAAATACTAATGTGTATTTCCATTCATTCTACTGGCCCTAAAGACTTCTCTCTTGTGCCCAAGCCCAATACTTGATCAGGTTCCCCTTTTCCCTTTCCTGCCCCGCTCTCACCAAGGCCCCTCCCTCTGCCCCAGCTGCCTTGGTTGCTTTCTTCTGCCTCCCATGTGGGGTGGAAGCATCCTCACTTGAGCTCTCTGCCTTGCTAAGCTTCTTGAGTTCTGTGGGTTGTGTGCAAGGTATTCTGTACTTTTTGGTTAATATCCACTTAGTGAGTATAAACCATGGATATGCTTTTGGGTCTCAGATACCTCACTCTGGATGATATTTTCTAGTTCCATCCATTTGCCTGGAAAACTCATGATGCCCTTGTTTATAATAGCAACCAACTCCAGTAGAAACACAAAACATCAATTAGAGGGATGGAGCTGACATCCCACAGACAAAAATTCTGACCCAGAATTGTTCCTGTCTAAAAGAACTGCAGGCATAAAAGTAAAGAAGACACTGAGGAAAAGGAGGTTCAATGACAGGCCGAACTTGGAATCCATCTAAAGGGAAAGCTTGAAGGCCTGACACTATTTCCGAGGCTGTGCTGTGCTACTAGACAGGAGCCTAGCATGGCTGCCCTCCAAGATGCCCTACAAGCAGCTGACTGAGACAGACACAGATTTTACACCCAACCATTGGATTAAAGCTAGGGACTCCTGTGGTTGAATTAGGAAAAGGCTGGAAGAAGCTGAGAAGGATGGTGACCCCACAGGAAGACCAGTAGTCTCAACTAACCAGGAGCCCTGAGATCTCTCAGTCACTAAAACAGCAAACAGCCAGAACACAAAGACTGGTCCAAGTCCCCAGACACATATACAACAGAGGACTGCCTGGTCTGGCCTCAATGGGAGAAGATGTATCTAACCCTCCAGAGACTTGAGGCCCAAGGGAGTGGGTAGGCCTGGTGGAGTGGGTCATCCTCTTGGAGATAGGGGAGGAGGTCTGTCAAAGAGTGGAGAGGAATGGCTATAATGATTAGACTGTAAAATAAAGATTAAAGATACTTTAAAAAATGATCAATCTACTTAGAACTCAGAATAATTCCCTTCAGGAAGAAGTCTGCTGTGCTAATGCCCAGACCTGTAAATGCTAAATGCTATTCAAGAGGCTGAAAGTATGTAGCATAGAGCAACTGGAAAATGTAAATGAAAACTCTGAATTCTTCTCCAGAGCCCTCCTTGTGAGGCCAGAACTGCAAACACCTCTCTCAAATCACCAAGAGAGTTGTTTTTTTTTTGTTTTTGTTTTTCATTCTTTAACTTGTGAACACTCACATGATATATAGACTTTATTATATGCTGCTCCACTTGGGCAATTTGTTACAGCCTCAAAAATAAAAACAATATGGAATTTAAAATAGACAAATATTTTTAAATCCTACTATATTATTGTAAAATTCCCTTGTGATCATTGTGAATTCAAATGATTTATCTAAGATTCAAATTTGATTCAAAGTCTGTTCACTATGTGATTTGATACTTACTTCTTTGACAAATCTCAAATTCTCACCTCATCTTTGGTAGACCATTAAAATCTGGCTGTCACCTTCTGGGATACAAGATTTAGAGAATACATGTTGCTAGGGACCTTGAGGAGAAAGCAACATTCTTCAGCATGAAGATGAGTGTCTGAGTGTCCTTAATGACAGGGCTGCTATCAGAGGACATAAGGAGCAGGGGTTGTGGAGGTCTGGGGGTGGGGGTCATGTGATGGTTACATAAATCATACAGAGAACTAGCAAACAAGCATTTCCACTGCTTAGACTCAATAGCAATCAGATGCTTCTTTATTTTAATTTTACAAGTTCTGCAGAACAAAGACAGACTAACAATTCTGTATACAAATGATACAAAATATGTGTTAATTTTTTGATTATGTGTTGATAGTTATAAGTTTTGTCTTAATTAAAAAAATACAAGCACAACAGATTGATCTTCATATTATTCGTTTTATAACTCCAATTTATAGAATGTAGAGAATGTCAACTCCAAATCAAAGACATAAAATATATGAAATTCTGCTTTAATGTTGGCCATGTATGGTGTTTTAAAGCACTTGAAACAAATAGAAAATACTTGATATTTTGTTTTCTCATGAATAGCAAATATTAATACCTAAGTTCTTTACTATATGTTTTATCATCTACCTTATTACATTGGTCAATCTACCTTATTTAATGAGATCATTACATCCAGGAGTATTCCCTGTAACTATTCTCATGTAACCTGTTCTCCTTGCCAGAGTTTGTTGCTGTCTCTATTTATCCTGCACCAATTATGCCATTCGAGTTTGCTCAGGGCAGATACCTCAAGAAGATTGCTGAAATAATGTTCTCACCTAGCTATGTGTTCATCTGTGTTTAATGACTTTCAGGGCATAAGAAAGATTTCTAAATAGTGGCTAGAGAGAGTTAATTTTAGAATTTTCCTATAAAGACTCAGAAATAATTTTCTCAAGTAAAGACAAAAAATAAATCATGTAGAAAGTTCCTAGGAATGCAACACACAGAGATCAAAGCCCAAAAGTTAGAGATAGAAAGAAAGCGAGTGTAGCAATCCCCTCAGCGTTGCTGGAAACATGTCAATATACAAGTGAGTAAGTTTGGAATATATTAATTTAATGAAAAACTCATTCATGATAAATCATCAATGATGCCATCATAAACATGTAATTGCACCTGACTAAGAAGACATTCATTAAGCACACATATAAATTCAAGTTAGGATATTATAAGACTTTTTTCTTCTATGTAGATTGTCTATATGTGGTTATATCAGGCATAGTGGAAGATGATTTAGATTAAGCATGAGGTGAATATGTAATGATTCTATTTGCATTCTAGCCCATACATCAAAACAGAAAAGACCATTTCTAAAAAATGCAAACCATCAAATACACCAATTTAAATAACTAGAAAAGTCACACTGGAGTATAAATTTACAATATTTGACCTTTTTGATATAAAATTATTTGATTAAAATACAGAATTTTTACTTCTATAAGGTTCCTTAAACATTTAATCTTTTAGTTCTTATTGGAATATTATTAAAAGATAGACTCATACATGGTGTATATATAGGTGTAAGCAATCAGTCTCTCATAAGTCTTGAGAGGTTTAACAATGTCAAGTACTTCTCTAGTGGAAAATCATTTTAGGTAACACCATCATCAACCACCACACACACACACACACACACGCAGAGAGAGAGAGAGAGGGAGAGAGAGAGAGAGAGAGAGAGAGAGAGAGAGAGAGAGAGAGAGAGAGAGACATATTTACACAGAGGGAGTCAGGGAGACACACACACACACACACACACACACACACATTTATGTGAGAAAGGGAGAGTGAAAGAGAAAGAGAGAGTTTTTCTAAAGCCGTAGGTGAAATTTCATATCAGTTATTAGAAACGTGTTTGATGTTATTTGTTTCTCCTTGTATTTCCTCCTCTACCCTGCCCTCCCTACCCAGTTTCAATGTAAAAATTCTTGTTTCATTAAGGTCCTTTGAGCCTTTATATACATGTTGATATGTTTTTGAGCCTTTATATGCATGTTTAATATGATGGTATCACAATTTACTATCACCAGGGTAAACAGAACATTTCATATGCTAAATGAAGTTTTGATACATTTGGGATCTATTTTTGTTCAGTCTGAGAGAATGGATCTTATTTTATTCATCTGGAAGTAGATTGTAAGTATTACCAACACCGTGTCATGAATAGGTTTTCTTTCATTCAGGGTATATTTTTGATGCCTTTGTCAATAATTATCTGGCCAGGATATGTTTGTATATTTTGAGCTTTTGTTTTATTGCAAGGATATCTATGTCTCCTTTTGTAGAGTTGTCACAACTGCTCTATCACTGCAGCTCTGTACTGTAATATGTGATAAAGCATTTTAAATCCATTTCAATTACAGATTTCGATAACTTGTCTGGTGCCTGATACTTTATGCTTCTTAATAAATTTTCCCCCTCCCTGCCTCCCTTCTTTCCTCTCTCTCTCTCTCCATCTCTCCTTCTCCTGCTCCCACTCTCCCTTTTGCCTTCTCATCCCTGTCTCCCTCCCTCCATCTCCTTCCCTCTCTCCATCCCTTCTTCTTCTTCTTCTTCTTCTTCTTCTTCTTCTTCTTCTTCTTCTTCTTCTTCTTCTTCTTCTTCTTCTTCTTCTTCTTCTCTTCCTCTTCTCTCTCTGTCTCTGTATCTTTCTCTGTCTCTGTCTCTCTCTGTGTCTCTCTCTCTTTCTCTCTCTTCTCTGAAGAATGTATGTGTATGTATTTTTCATTTTGCTGCTCTCTGTGTATAAATGATATATGTCTATATTGGGGTACGTGGGTGCAGTAGCATCAACATGGAAGTGAGAAGACAAGGTTCAGAAGTCAATTTCGTCCTTCAAATGTGGAGGGTTGATGAGCATTACATTCTTGCCTAATAGCAATGAGATAGGAACAAGAAGAGAATTGTAATTTATGGCTATGTTGGAAGAAAAATTCATAGATAGCAGCCTAAAGGGAAGAATGATATGTAGTTTTTATTTGAAATTATTTTGAGAAACCATGGTTGTTCTAAGAACTGCCCACATTCCAGAATCTGGTACTCTTCCCATCCCTACCTGACTCGATGCCCACCTGCCTGTCATCACTAAAGCCAATAAGACTTTCACTCCTCATCTCCACTATCATTGCCTATTCCCTATGTGCATGCTCCATATCCGCCTCCCTCTCTATAAAACTCACCATCAATACCTGAGTGTTGGATTCTGTAGCTACATTCTAACAGTGGGTTCTCTGGAAGGAAAGATGGGAATAGAACAAGGTGGCAAGAGAAAACATGTGGAGACAGACATGGCTTCTGGTTCAAGTCTCAACCTTTAATGCATCTCTCCCAAGATAAAAAGGCAGGCCAAGCCCCTCCCCCCAGACTGCAGGCTGAGTTACTGGAAAGTTGTCTGGCTGTTCTTGGTTCCACTACTCAGGCAGCTGGGTGGGTCACCTGCTTAATTCAGGAATTCTTAGACCTGTAGGAACAGTGAACTTCACCTTCACTCTGAGCACTCCATCCTAGGTGGAGCAGGATCCTGACTAGCACAGGATTCTCTGCTCAATAAAGGCTAGGAGAAGCTCACCTTGACTAATGTCAAGTTCACTCTGAGAACTCGACCCTAGGATAAAAATTCCTGCTGTAACCTACTTCCCTATTATGCCCTAATGACAGATTCCTTCCCAAAGCCCTTGTCCTTGGCCAATGTCAAGTTCCTACCATATGGCATACCACCCCAATATGGCTCTGTACACCTGGGTGTCTTTATGCTGCTCTAGGTTTCCTCCCTCCCCAGTAGATTTCTTGAATTAGGTCTATTGCAAGATTTTATTATAAGATATTCATTGACCCCACCCATAACCCAGATTGATATTGTATCCCCACAAAAATCTTTCAGTGACTCCAGAACAATATAAATTTTGGAATTCCAAATGACGTAATAGATGCCCATGAATATACAAGAAGCTTACAGAACTCCAAACAGACTGGGCCAGAACAGAAATACCTCCCGTCACATAATAATCAAAACACCAAATGTACTAAACAAAGAAAGAATATTAAAGGCAGTAAGAGAAAAAGGGCAAGTAACATATAAAAGAAGACCTATCAGAATCACACCATACTTCTCACCTGAGACTATGAAAGCTAGAAGATCCTGGTCAGATCTCATGCAGACTCTAAGAGAACACAAATGCCAGCCAATACTACTATACCCAGCAAAACTCTCAATCAACATAGAGGGAGAAACTAAGATATTCCATGACAAAACCAAGTTTACCAATATCTATCCACAAACCCAGCCCTACAAAGGATAATAGGAGGAAAACAGCAATACAAGGAGGGAAACTACACCCTGGAAAAAGCAAGATAGTAACCTTCTTTCATGAAACCCAAAAGAAGTTAACCAATCAAATTTTAAAAATAACATCAAAAATGACAGGAATTCATAATCACTATTCCTTAATATCTCTTAACATCAATGGAATCAATGCCCCAATAAAAAGACGTAGACTAACCAACTGGATACGGAAACAAGACCCTACATTTTGCTGCATACAGGAAACACACCTCAGGGTCAAAGACAAACACTACCTTAGAGTAAAAGGCTGGAAGACAATTTTACAAGCAAATGGTCTCAGGAAACAAGCTGGAGTAGCCATTCTAATATCAGATAAAATTGACTTTCAACCCAAAGTCATCAAAAGAGACTCTGAGGGACACTTCTTGCTGGACAAAGGAAAAATACAACAAGAAGAACTCTCAAACCTGAACATCTATGCTCCAAATGCAAGGACACCCTCACTCATAAAAGAAACTTTATTAAAGCTCAAAGCACACATTGCACCTAACACAATAATTGTGGGTAACTTCAACACTGTACTTTCCTCAGTGGACCAATCAGAAAAACAGAAACTGAACAGGGACACAGTGAAAATAATTGAAGCTTTGGACCAATTAGATTTAACAGATATATAGAGAACATTCTATCCTAAAGCAAAAAAATACACCTTTTTCTCAGCACCTCATGGTACCTTCTCCAAAATGGACCATATAATTGGTCACAAGACAGACCTCTACAAAATAAGAAGAGCGAACTAATCCCATGCCTCCTATCAGATGACTATGGAGTAAAAGTGGTCTTCAATAGCAAAAAAAAAAAAAAAAAAAAAAAAAAAAAAAAAAAAAACAGAAAACCCACATACACGAGGAAACTGAACAAAATTCTACTCAATGATATCTTGGTCAAGGAAGAAATAATGAAAGAAATTAAAGAATTTTTAGAACTTAATGAAAATGAAGACACAACATACCCAAATCTATGGGACACAATGAAAGCAGTGCTAAGAGGAAAACTCATAGCCCTGAGTGCCTCCAAAAAGAAAATGGAGAGAGCATACACTAACAGCTTAATGACACACCTGAAAGCCCTGGAACAAAAAGAAGCTATTTCACCCAGGAGGAGTAGAAGGCGGGAAATCATTAAACTCAGGGCTGAAATCAATCAAGTTGAAACAAAGAGAACCATACAAAGAATCAACAAAACCAGGAGCTGGTTCTTTGAGAAAATCAGCAGGATACATAAACCCTTAGCCAGACTAACTAAAGGTCACAGAGACAGTATCCAGATTAACAAACTTAGAAATGAAAAGGGAGATATAACAACAGAAACTGAGGAAATTCAAAAAATCATTAGATCCTACTACCAAAGCCTATACTCAACACAACTGGAGAATCTGGAGGAAATGGACAGTTTCCTAGACAGATATCTGACACCAAAACTAAATCAGGATCAAATAGATCATCTAAACAGTCCCATAACACCCGAAGAAATAAAAAGGGTCATAGAAAGTCTCCCAACCAAAAAAAGCACGGGACCAGATGGCTTCAGTGCAGAATTCTATCAGACCTTCATAGAAGACCTAACACCAATACTCTTCAAACTATTCCACCAAATAGAAACAGAAGGAACTCTACCCAACTCCTTCTATGAAACCACAATTACGCTGATACCAAACCACACTAAGATCCAACAAAGAAAGAGAACTTCAGGCCAATTTCTCTTATGAATATTGATGCAAAAATACTTAATAAAATTCTTGCCAACCGAATCCAAAAACACATCAAAACGATCATCCACAATGATCAAGTAGGCTTCATCCCAGGGATGCAGGGATGGTTCAATATAAGGAAATCTAGCAATGCTATCCACTACATAAACAAACTCAAAGAAAAAAAAAACCATATGATTATCTCATTAGATGCAGAAAAAGCATTTGACAAAATTCAGCATCCTTTCATGCTAAAAGTCTTGGAAAGAACAAGACTTCAAGGCCCATACCTAAACATCGTTAAAGCAATATACAACAAACCAGTAGCCAACATCAAACTAAATGGAGAGAAACTTGAAGCAATCCCACTAAAATCAGGGACTAGACAAGGCTGTCCTCTCTCTCCATATCTTTTCAATATAGTACTTGAAGTTCTAGCTAGAGCAATTAGACAACATAAGGAGGTCAAGGGGATACAAATTGGAAAGGAAGAAGTCAAATTATCACTATTTGCAGATGACATGATAGTCTACTTAAGTAACCCGAAAACCTCACCAGAGAACTCCTACAGCTGAAAAACAACTTCAGCAGAGTGGCTGGTTATAAAATCAACTCAAGCAAATCAGTTGCCTTCCTATACTCAAAGGATAAGCAGGCTGAGAAAGAAGTTAGGGAAATGACACCCTTCACAATAGTCACAAACTATATAAAGTATCTAGGTGTGACTCTAACCAAACAAGTGAAAGATATATATGACAAGAACTTCAGGTCTCTGAAGAAGGAAATTGAAGAAGACCTCAGAAAATGGAAAAATCTGCCATGCTTGTGGATCGGCAGGATTAATATAGTTAAAATGGCCATCTTGCCAAAAGCAATCTACAGATTCAATGCAATCCCCATCAAAATCCCAACTCAGTTCTTCACAGAGTTAGAAAAAGCAATTCTCAAATTCATCTGGAATAACAAAAAACCCAGGACAGCTAAAACTCTTCTCAACAACAAAAGGAATTCTGGGGGAATCAGTATCCCTGACTTCAAGCAATACTACAGAGCAATAGTGTTAAAAACTGCATGGTATTGGCACAGTGACAGACAAGTGGATCAATGGAATAGAATTGAAGATCCAGAAATGAATCCACACACCTATGGTCACTTGATCTTCGACAAAGGAGCCGAAAACATCCAGTGGAAAAAAGATAGCCTTTTCAACAATTGGTGCTGGTTCAATTGGAGGTCAGCATGCTGAAGAATGTGAATTGATTCATTCTTATCTCCATGTACTAAACTTCACTCCAAGTGGATCAAGGACCTCCATGTAAAACCAGACACACTGAAACTAATAGAAAAGAAACTGGGGAAGACCCTTGAGGACATGGGCACAGGGGAAAAGTTCCTGAACAGATCACCAATAGCTTATGCTCTAAGATCAAGAATTGACAAATGGGACCTCATAAAATTACAAAGTTTCTATAAGGCAAAGGACACTGTTAAAAGGACAAAATGGCAACCATCAGATTGGGAAAGGATATTCACCAACCCTACATCTGATAGAGGGCTAATATCCAATATATACAAAGAACTAAAGAAGTTAGACCCCAGGGAACCAAATAACCCTATTAAAAAATGGGGTACAGATCTAAACAAAAAATTTTCACCTGAAGAAATTCGGATGGCCAAGAGGCACCTTAAGAAGTGCTCAACATCTTTAGTCATTAGGGAAATGCAAATCAAAACAACCCTGAGATTTCACCTTATACCAGATAGAATGGCTAAGTTCAAAAACTCAGGAGACATCAGGTGTTGGCAAGGATGTGGAGATAGAGGAACACTCCTCCACTGCTGGTGGGGCTGTAAGATTGTACAACCACTTTGGAAATCAGTATGGTGCTTCCTCAGAAAACTGGACATGACACTTCCGGAGGACCCTGCTATACCTCTCCTGGGCATATACCCAAAGGATTCCCCGGCATGCAATAAAGACACATGTTCCATTATGTTCATAGCAGCCTTATTTATAATAGCCAGAAGCTGGAAAGAACCCAGATGCCCCTCAAAGGAGGAATGGATACAGAAAATGTGGTATATTTACACAATGGAATACTACTCAGCAATTAGAAACAATGAATTCACAAATTTTTTAGGCAAATGGTTTGATCTGGAAAATAACATCCTAAGTGAGGTAACCAAATCACAAAAGAATACACATGGAATGCAATCTCTGATAAGTGGATATTAATTACCCCAGAAGCCCTGAATACCCAAGGCCCAAATCGCATAACAAATGACTCCCAGGAAGAAGTATGGAGAGGGTCCTGATCCTGGAAAGGATTGATCTACCATTGGAGGGGAATATAAAGACAGAGAAAAAGGAGGGAGGTGATTGGAGAATGGATGCAGAAAAGAAGGTTTATGGGACATATGGAGAGGGGGGAATCCGGGAAAGGGGAAATTATTTGGAATGTAAACAAAGAATATAGAAAATTAAAATATTAAAAACATAAAAAAAGAATGATTGTGTAAATAACTGATTGATCTACTTCATAATGCCTCTTGTATTTGAAGCATGACAGTGCATTTGAAATAACTGACTTCAAGTCTTTTAAAAAAAATTCTTTAGTTCAGTGGAGAAAAATGAAGTGATTGAATGATCGATTGGGTCAGTTTGCATTTCCAGGGCTAAAGAACAGAAAATAAGATTACAATGAAGAGAATGTACATGATATTTAGTTTTTCATGAGATTAAATGAGTTTCTATGAGAAACAGTACTGTTATTTTATTTATTTACTTTTCTTTTCTTTCTTTTTTTGGTTTTTTGGTTGTTTGTTTGTTTTTGTTTTTTCGAGACAGGGTTTCTCTGTATAGCCCTAGCTGTCTTGGAACTCACTCTGTAGACCAGGCTGGCCTTGAACTCAGAAATCCACCTGCGTCTGTCTCCAAAGTGCTGGGATTACAAGTGTGCACCACCACCACCCGGCTTATTTACTTTTCAAATGTTATCCCTCTTCTCTGTGTCCTGTGTGCAAACTCTATATTCCATCCTTCCATCCCCTTCTTCTATGAGGGTGCTCTCCCAGGCACCCGCTCTTGCCTCATCACCCTAGCATCTCCCTATGCTGGCACACTGAGCCTGCACAGGACCAAGGGCCTCCCCTCCCATTGATGACCTAAGGCAATCCTCAGTTACCTATGCAGCTGGAGCCATGAGTCCTCAATGTGTACTATTTGGTTGATGGTTTAGTCACTTGGGAGCTCTAAAGGATCCAGTTAGTTGATAGTATAGTTCTTCCTACAGGATTGCAATCCCCTTGAGATGCTTCACTGGGGTCCTCATATTCAGTCCAAGGGTTGGCTGCATACATCTGCATCTGTTAATCCATTGGTTTGGATTATTAATCCAATAATACATTGGTTAGGCTCTGGCAGAGCCTCTCTGGGGACAGCTCTACCAGGCTTCTTTGATGCAAGCACTTCTTAGCATTAGCAATTAGGTTAGGGTTTAGTGTCTGTATATGGGATGGATTCCTATGTGGGGCAGTTTGGATGGCCTTTCCTTCAGTCTCTGTTTCATTCTTTTTGTCTATACATTTTTTAGTCTGGAAAAATTCTGTGTTAAAATTATTGAGATGTGTGGGTGGTGCTATCCTTCAACTGGGAGCTGAGACTATCCACTGGATATAGTCTCTATAGATTCTTTCTCCCCTTTGTTGTTATTTCTGCTAATGTCATTCAGATGGGTCCTGGGAACCTCTTCCTTCCCTGGCATCTGGGACTTTTTTTAGTGGCTAACCACAGGTCCCCATGCCCCATTGCTCCACACCTCTGATCAATTTCCAGACCCTCTGTACTTCTCTTCCCTCCAAACCTAGTCTCCTCCTGCACATAATTCTGCTCTCCTTTTACCCCCCCAAGTCTCTCTCCATTTAAATTCCCCCCTCCCACTACCTCCAGTGATTTTTTGTTTCCCCTTTTAAGTAGGCCCGAAGAATCACACTTTAGTCTTCTTTCTTCTTGAGCTTCACATGATATGTGAGTTGAATTGTAAGTATTTTTTCTATTTTTAATCATCCCTCATTGTCATATTTTCCAGGGAACTTTCAGGTAGCATGTTATAAGAAATTATACATTTATGTCCCATTACTCCCTACAGTGTTACTGTATCTATATTACATGCACTGGAACAGCCATATCCTCTGGAAACAGTGACAGTCCTAAAGCCAGCTCAGCTGCTGGACATCTTTCCAGCAAAGCTGAGGGGATTGCTACACTCTCTGTCTTTCTATCTCTAACTTTTGGGCTTTGGTCTTTGCGTGTTGCATTCCTGGGAACATTTTACATAATGATCCATTTTATGTCTTTTCCTGAGAAAATTATTCCTGAGTCTTTATATGAAAATCCTAAAATTAACTCTCTCTGTCCACTATTTCAAAGTCTTCCTTATGCCCTGAAAGTCATTAAGCAGAGATGAACACATACTTAGGTGAGGACATTACTCCAGCAATCTTCTTGTGGGATCTGCCCTGAGCAAACTCGAATGACATAATTGTTGCAGGGTAAATAGAGACAATGACAAACTCTAACTGGCAAGGAGAACAGTTTACATGAGAATAGTTACATGGAATACCTCTGGCTGAAACAATATCATTAAATATGATAGACTGACCAAAGTAATAAGGTGGATGGTGAAACATATAGTAAAAGAACTTAGGTATTAATATTTGCTATTCATAAGTAAAAGCAAGTTCATGTATTTTCTGTTTGTTTGAGGTGCTTTAAAATATCAAGCAAGGACAACTTTAAAGCAAGCTGTTATATATTATATGCCTTTGCTTTGGAAGGGACATTCTCTATGTTCTTTAAATTGGCATTATAGGCCTAACAATATGAAGAACAATATGTTCTGATCATATTTTTTTAATTGAGAAAAAACTTAAAACCATTGACATATAATGAAAAAATTAACACATTTGTTATTTTTTCATTTTCAATTAATTACAATTATTTTTCATAATTGTATCATTTGTTAGTCTACCTTTGTTCTGTGGAACCTGTAAAATAAACAAGCATCTGGTTGCTATTGAATCTGAGCAGTAGAAATGCTTGTTTGCTAGTTTTCTGCATGATTCACCTAAACATCCCACAACTTCCTTACCCCCACTCCCACTGCTCCTCATGTCTTCTGATAGGAGCCCTGTCAGTAAGGACAATCAGACTCTAATCTTTATACTGTGGCATGTCCCTCTCTTCTCAAGGTCCCTAGCAACATATATTCTCTGACCCGTGTATCCCATCAGGATACAGCCAGATTTTAATGGCCTACCACAGCTGAGGTGGGAATTTCAGATCTTTGTCAAAGAAGTGATTATCAACCCACATATTAAACAGATTTTAAATAAAATTTGAATCTTAGATAAATCATTTGAAATCACAATCGTCACAGGGGAATCTTACAATAATATAGTAGGATTTAAAAATATTTGTGTATTGTAAGATTCAGATTGTTTCTATTTCTGAGGCTGTAACATATTGGCCCAAGTGGAGCAGCATATAATAAAGTCTATATATCATCTGAGTGTTCTGACTATCACAAGTAAAGAATGAAAAACAAAAACAAATTAACAAACAAAAAAACCAAGTCTCTCTGTGATTCAAGAGAGGAGTTTGCAGTGCTGGTCTCACAAGAAGAGCTCTGGAGAATTCAGGATTTTCATTTTCATTTTCCAGTTGCTCTAGACCACACATTTTCATTTGTGATTCTTTTTTGTCCTCAAATTCAGTCTTCGTCAATCCTACCTGAACTGACTCTTCTCCACCTTCCACATATCATAAACTCAGGCATTACACTGGGACCTTCCAGATAACAAAGGCAGACCTTCAGGATGACAATGGATCAGTCTCCTGAAGAGCATTTAGCATTCACAAGTCTGGGCATTAGCACTGCAGGCTTCCTTCTGAAGGACATTGTTGTAAGTTCTAAGTAGACTAATAGTCAAAAACAATGGGGAGTGGAAGAGGGGATACTTTAAAGTACCCATATCTGGTAACAGCTGCAGTTTAAGATTATAGCCCTAATCTTTGTTGTCACCATTTTCCCCTTTTAATCATTTTTTCAAAAAAATATCTTTAATCTTTATTTTACGGACTAGACATTATACCCATTCCAGTCCACCCCTCTGAGAGTTCTTCATCTCACTCTTCAACCCCTGTCTCCAAGAGGATGACCCATTCCACCAGGCCTACCCACTCTCTTGGGCCTCAAGTCTCTGGAGGGTTAGATACATCTTCTCCCATTGAGGCCAGACCAGGCAGTCCTCTGTTGTATAAGTGTCTGTGGACTTGGACCAGCCTTTGTGAGCTGGCTGTTTGCTGTTTCAGTGACTGAGAGATCTCAGGGCTCCTGGTTAGTTGAGACTACTGATCTTCCTATGGGGTCACCATCCTTCTCAGCTTCTTCCAGCCTTTCCGTTATCCAGTTATCCTACCACAGGGGTCCCAAGCTTCAATCTAATGGTTGGGTGTAAAATCTGTGTCTGTCTCAGTCAGCTGCTTGTAGGGCATCTTGGAGGACAGCCATGCTAGGCTCCTGTCTAGTAGCACAGCACAGCATCGGAAATAGTGTCAGGCCTTCAAGCTTTCCTTTGAGATGGATTCCAAGTTGGGCCTGTCACTAGACCTCCTTTCCCTCAATATCTTCTTGATTTTTATGCCTGCAGTTCTTTTAGACAGGAACAATTCTGGGTCAGAATTTTTGACTGTGGGATGTCAGTTCCATCCCTCTAATTGATGTTTTGTGTTTCTACTGGAGTTGGTTACTATAATAAAAAAGGGCATCATGAGTTTTACAGGCAAATGGATGGAACTAGAAAATATCATTCTGAGTGAGGAAACTGAGACCTAACAGGATATCCAAGGTGTGTACCCACTAAGTGGATATTAACCAAAACAGTACAGAATGCATTGCATATAACCCACAGAACTCAAGAATGTTAATGTGCCAAAGAGCTCAAGTGAGGATGCTTCCACCCCACATGGGAGGCAGAAGAAATCAACCAAGGCAGCTGGGGCAGAGGGAGGGGCCTTGGTGGGAGAGGGAGGGGCCTTGGTGAGAGAGGGGACAGGAAAGGGAAAAGGGGAACCTGATCAAGTATTGGACTTGTGGACAAGAGAGAAGTCCTGAGGGCCAGCAGAAAGAATGGAAATATACCTTAGTATTTTACTGCACTATGATGAATGGATAATTAAGTTTAATGAAATAACAAAATCTATTTTTAAAAGTTGTAATTAACTCATATTTCTTTTTTGGAACCAGGGTAACTCCTCTCTTACCTAGGTAATAATCTTCTGTTTTTTAAATACATAGGTGTTTGATGTCTCATAAAATTTTTAATATTTGTTGTTATTCCTAAAACCATTTGCTCTCTAATATTTATATATCTTTATTTTGCAATTATTTTAATATTTATACTAAATATTTGAATTTATACTACTCATTTGTTTGGCTATTATGAGATATCTCAATCTCATTGCCTTACCAATCATACTGGGATGATATTAAAATACACATTCAGACTGTATGGCATTGCTTGTAATGTCCTGCTCTTCAGCTCTTCCATATCTGCAGCAGGGCTGTTTAGCTCCTATAACATTATGTTTTCTCAGGAAGAGATTTCAATAGATGTCTGGGCAACTCTATTAAGCCTACAACTTTCATTCATAAACATTTACATTTCAAACTCTAGAAATCTCTGTAAATTGTTTAGGGAATATAATATATACTTTACATATAACATTGTACAAATAATGTAGAATAAAACAGACTTGAGATATGCCAAGCATCAGGAATATTGACTAGAATATCAGGAATAAAGCACCAGGCCAGAAGACATGTATCCTCTCCCCAGATCCCACCTCATCCTTGTGGTCAAACAGATTCTTTTTTAGAAGCATTTCAATAACTGATTACACCTCAGAAGAGCAGGAAAAGTTTATTTTTCAATTTGAACTTTAATTTGATTCAATTGGTTATTTCTCTTTCCTTTTCTCAAGGAATAGTACCAGTCGGTATTGGAACTAAACACACATTCAGATCCATTTTATGTCTTTAAACATTCCCTGTGGTTAGTATGCAACAGGATAAGGATATTCTGATGGAAATTCAGGTTGTAAAAGATCAGCTCTGGTGTCCTCAATGTTTCCAGTTGGCACAGATCGGCGATCACGATCATGTCTCTGCAAACAGAGAAAGTTACAAAGACTTGAGGCTATATCACTTAAATTATATATCTGTCATTTATGTATTCCATGGCCTGAGTCACTGCAGCTTTTTATGTGAGTTACATGATACTATTCCTACAGTATTACAAGATTTTAACTTGTCTAAAAATATTAACTTTTGAGGAGGGGTAAAAGCAATGAGTTCATCGCTTATTTTTTGTTTGTTTTCTGTACATTTACATGTTAGAATCTTGATGAAAAGTATGTCTAGATAATGGCATTTAAACTTTAATTATGATATTGTCTCCATTCTATCACTTTCCCATTCTTTCAAGCTACAGAAGGAAGGGACTTGCAACAAAAGATGTTCTCCACGTTGCTGGGTTTTGTCAGCATGTAGTCTGGTATGATACCTGTACTTCCTAATATCTTGTTAATTTAATGTATCCCAAGCCTCTTCCTGTTACATTTATTTATCTTGAATCTTTTTAAATTTTGTATGTTGTTCATTAGAGAAGTAATTTTGGATATCACATAGACATTACACAATTTAATGAAGCATCAATAAATGACAAGGTAATTTTACTAAGTATGTGTCACTCTAAGCAAAGGACTGGAAAAAAGAGGAAACCAGCATGTCCTATAAGAGGGAAAATAACCTGTCCTTCAATAAAGTGTTTGGGGAAGAGCATCAAGAGCACTGAAAATAATGCTTAAGTGAGATCATGAATATACCTGAGAACCTCATGAAGAGAAATAGTCACATCTTCCACTCTATTCTCTTAAAATAACAATAAACTGAATGTTCAATTAGAAATCCAACTACTGATCAGTAGTTGATATTGGTACATACTGATAGTAGTATCAGGTAGATACTGATGGATGTAGTGAGCCAGATTATCCCAAGACTTCTTAGATTCCCCAATGAAATGATAACATGAACTTTAGCTCTGTATCCTGGTCCAGGAGAAGACATGGCAAGAATTTTGTGAGGTTAGGGTCAATGCCTTGAAGGAGTCAAGGTTATGGTTTCTGGGGAACTGACTCTTATCTCTGGAATGTCTTTACCTGATGTGTCTGAGAACTCCTGTGCTGCCTCTGCAAACATTACCTAATTTAGCTCTCTGCTGACCTTGGAAATTTCCTTCCTGTAGATATAAAATGCTGGATTCCTTAATAAACTTGCTTGGCTTAAGATAGTTTTGCAGACCACTTCATCCCACATTTTATCTTCTCCGTCTTTCTCATCCCCAGATCTACTCTCTATCTGGAATTTTTATTGACGAACAACCTGCTTGTCCAAGTGAAAGTCAAATCACTTATAATTGTAAATTGGAGTCTTTAGAGTAACATTATGTGTTGTTTCCTAAGTTATTCCATAAGAGACTTGGCACTGTTATACTGAATCTGAAACAAGTAGCATCATTAGAGACAATTTTCATTGATGGTATGCATGCTTTTTATCATGGTGGAATTGATCTTCCTATAAAGTAGATACTTGAGAATCACATGGGATTGCACAACACATTCAAAACAGTACTTACATTTCTTTTATCACCATGCTTAGAATGTCTCTGCAAAAATTAAAAAGAAGTGTTACAAATTTAGGTTGTGTGTGTTTATAGCGTTTTCCAGTGAATGAGAGATCCTTACCTCTCTACATTTGTCAGCACTCTATAGGGGGAAAAAAGAAACAGGAAGTAATTAATACACTCCATTTTTCATATTGCCCCTAAATTTGCTTTTTAATATAGTGATATTTGAAAGGATTAAAATTAGACTTTTCTATTGTTAACTTGCAGTAGTTATTCGTTCCTTTATTCCATACATTTTAATGTGTGTAGCAAAATGCCTTCTTTACACTATCTAAATACTATCCTTGCACTATTTAAAGACTGATTTCTGTGCCCCAATATATTGTTGCAATGCTTATACTGAGAATCTCCTGTCTCAATTCTTTTATAAAATACCACTAAGAGAAGTGTGCAGTAGTGTAATCCATAATTCATTCTTAGAGAAAAATAAAAATGTAAAGAAACTTTTGAGTTTATTATTTATAAGGAAAAGTAGACAGTAGTTCAAAAATGGGCTAATTCTTAATTGTTTGGGTTATGAAGTCCACTCCGGGCTTTCCTTTACTCTATTAGAGTTGGATTGATTTTCTTCAAGTACATTTTGCAGCAAAATGTGATAAGTGGTCATTTTTATAATAAAAAATTTTAAAACATTCTGTTGACCCAGAATTATCACACAGTTTTATTTCACAACGTTCAAATCCTAGACTTATAGTTTCATTGAAGAAAATGAACATGTGAAAACATTTAATGTGGTAATCCTCCATTCAATATAAGTAAACTTTATTCAGTGTGTAGGAACAAAAGCATCTCTTTGACTAGTTGGTGAAAACCCATTCTTCACACTTTCTGGATGTACTTACCATAGTGGAGACCAGGAGAGCGACGATCAAGGCAAAGACAAGGAACCTCATGCTTACTGAACCCTGTACAAGTATAGGTGGCAGATTTAATAACCATCTGCGGCTACCACACAGAATCATTAAGAATCATGCTAGGCTCATACCCCCTTAGTCTAAGTGAATATCCCAAGTTCTCACAATGACTTAGTGGAGGAATTGATGATAGATTTGAAGTGAACTGATAAGAGAGCACTAAAGTGTAAACACAGTAATTGGCAGTATAATGACTTATTAGGAATATTTACAATTTAGAATAAACAGTATAATGGAGCATTTTATAGCATAATTAATGAAAATGATCTAAAGATCTTTACTTTGAATTTTTATAGTAATAATAGCTTACAACAAAAGTAATATTGGAGGAAGTGCTTCAGAGCTGCACTGACAGTTATGTTAAACCATTTAATTACACAGACAATGAAATGAGATGAAATAAGTCTCTCAGTGTTTAGATGGAAGGCAGATAGCCAAGTAGAGCTAAGAAGATACTTTCAAATGCAGATATAGATATATATGCATATATACATATGCACACACACACATATATATATATTATATATATATATATATATATATATATATATATATATATATATATATATATATATATATATCAACATGCACATTGATTGATACATTGTTTAGAAAAACCCAAAGAAAATTCTAGAAATATCAAAACATTTCAATGACAAGTTATCTGGTAAATGGAAATGAGTTAAAGAGAATTAGTAGGTCATAAAGAAAATGATGTTCATTGATAACAATGTAAGTTCTGAAGAAGAAAATATGTCTTCTCTGTGCTGAAATATTTTTGAAAAGTTCCTAAAACATCCACAACAAAAAGTTGATCAATGAAATAAAATAACTCAGAAAAGTTGTTATTTGTATAGACACTTCATCTATATTGAAAACCTCTCCCTGAAGAATGAGCAAACTTTGTTAGCAGATCTTAGGGAGTTGAGACAACATAAGACACAAAACTCAGAAAGACCGGATTATTAGAATCTCTTGAAAGGACATAAGCAGCTAGTGAGTGTTGGTGAAGACGATTCTCCTGAGGTTGGGATAAGAGCTGGACTTGGGGGTGTTCAGTAGGTCAGAGGTCTACAAAAATACAGGTTGGTTGAGTCAATAGAAATGCTGAGATGGTTTTTGTACAGTGGCTTGTTTGCTTTTGAGCCTCCCCATGCTATTAAAAAAAACCCTATATAAGATCGTGTATGGAATCCTAGTAGGTTCATCTCAGTATCAAATGGACCCAAAGGAATTATTTCATTTTCTCTGTGATTTTTGATTAGGGAACTATCATGAAGGAGCTTACACTTGTTCTCACATTGTGAGAAACTTACACAATGGGGTTCTTCTATCTTGAACTTTTACAAATGGAAACATTTTCACAACAGAAATTGTGTTGTCTTCCTATGAGTTTTAAGCTAATATTTAAAATTAATATGAAAATCATTATTGGGAATGTGACTTCTGTGGGTATTTTGTTCCCCTTTCTAGAAGGACCCGAGTAGCCATAATTTGTTCTTCCTTCTTTTTAGGCATCACTTGATTTGTGAATTGTGTCTTGGTTATTCTGAACTTCTGGGCTAATATACACTTATTGGTGAGTGCATACCATGTGTGTTCATTTGTCATTGGGTTACCTCACTTAGGATGATATTTTCTAGTTCCACACATTTGCCTAAGAATTTCAGGAATTCGTTGTTTTTAATAGCTGAGTAGGATTCCATTGGTTAAATAAACCACATTTTCTGTATAGATTCTTCTGTTGAGGGACATCTGGGTTCTTTCCAGCTTCTGGCTATTATAAATAGGGCTGCTATGAAAATAGTAGAGCATATGTCCTTATTACATGCTTGGGAATCCTCTGGGTATATGCCCAGGAGTGGTATAACAGGATCATCGCATAGTATCCTGTCCAGTTTTCTGAGGAAAGGCCAGACTAATTTCCAAAGTGGTTGTACCAGCTTGCAACCCAACCAGCAGTGGAGGAGTGTTCCTCTTTCTCCACATCCTAGCCAGCACCTGTTGTCTCCTGAGTTTTTGATCTTAGCTATTCTGACTAATGTGAGGTGAAATCTCAGGATTGTTTTGATTTGCATTTCCCAGATGACTACGGATGTTGAACATTTCTTTAGGTACTTCTCAGCCATCCGATATTCCTCAGGTGAAAATTCTTTGTTTAGCTCTGTACCCCACTTTTCATGGTTATTTGGCTCTCTGAAGACTAATTTCTTGAATTCTTTGTATATATTCGATATCAACCCTCTGTCAGATGTAGTGTTGGTAAAGATCTTTTCCCAATATGATGACTGTTCTTTTGTCCTATTGACAGTGTCCTTTGCCTTACAGAATCTTTGTAATTTTAAGAGGCCCCATTTGTCAATTCTTGATCTTAGAGAATAAACTATTGATGCACAGAAGAAGATACAGAGACAAAGTGTAGAGAAGAGATTGAGAGAAAAGCCATCTAGAGACCAACCCACCTAGTGATCCATCTCATATAGTTACAAAACCCATACACTATTATCAATGTCCAGAAGCACTTGCTGACTGGAGCAGGATATAGCTGTCAAACTTGGAGGATCTGCTAGTGTATAACAAATACAGAGAGAGACACTCTCAGCCAGCCATGGAACTGAGCACAGGGTCTCCTATGGGGGAGCTAGAGAAAGGACCCAAGGAGATAAGGAGGTTTGCAACTCAATAGGAGGAACAATGATATGAGCCACCCAGGACTAACAGAGGCCCCAGGGACAAAAACATCAACCAGATAGTACACATGGTGCTACCCATGGCTCCAGACACATCGACAGCAGAAGATGGCCTTGTTGGACATAAAAGGGTGGAGAGGACCCTGGTCCTGGAAAGGCTCAATGCAAAAGTGTGGGGGAATACCAGGACAGGGAAGAAGGAGGGGGTTGATTTGTGGAACAGAGGGAGGGGAGATGGCTTAAGAGACATTCAGGGGGGTTAAACCAGGAAGAGGGAAATTATTTGAAATGTAAATAAAGAATATATCTAATAAAAAAGAAAAAACAGAGATTATTGTGACTATTGGCTATTAATAACTAAAATAAAAAGACACAAAAATTGCTTGGAATCTAGAGAGAAGGAATACACAACTCCTAATTCCACATAATTTTTTGGAAGGTTGCTGGAGTTTGCTCATAAGAACTCATGAAAATGCTTTCTGGGGTCACCATATTTTATACTCTTTCAGAATAAAATCTTGCAGCAGTTAATATGCTATCATCTAGTTTACATTTGATCAGTTTTAACATAAAAAGTTAGGCAGGAGAACACAATAGAATGTGCAATTTTACCTTTACTCAGCATGAGCTTGATGTGTCAGATCAGCAGAGCTGCACCCTCCAGATGGCAAGCCTGCTCAGTAGGCTGAGTATTTAAACATTCCAGAATACAAAGCCTGCTTTTCTAAAATAGTGTCAATTTTAAGGTCATGCTAAGAAAACCAAAACAGTTCCCAAGATCTGTCACTAAAACCACTGGAAATCAACTTGAAAAGGTGATTTTACAATAGAAGTGGATGACTCAGAAATAACAGGAAAGGGCTCATCATTGCTAACCCTTCAAATCTTCTAGGCATTTATCAATAAGCAGGAACATTCACCATGAGGAAAAGAAGCACAGAAGTAATGGATATATTAAGGCCCTATTTCTGTAGAATCTCCATCATTTTCTCTGTCTCAAGGAAACCCAGTTCCAAATCAAGGAGTTTTTTTCAGAACAATCACAGAGTATCTAAAATTTGTTTTTATTCCTACTCAGTAAAAATAAAAAAAAATATCTATGACAATACTGGATGCATTATTTGTTTAAAACTGGTTTCCCACAGAAAGATATTACAATTATATTATTAAACTAGTTTAGAGTATTTTGTGGATAAACCAGTTGCAAACATTTACCAAATTCATCATTATTTAACAATTTTGACAATAGAATGGCCTTTGTGGTTTTTTTTTTCGTTTATTGGTTTTGTGTTTTTTTGTTTGTTTGTTTATTTTTGGTTTTTTGATTGTTTGGTTTTTTTTCTTTGCACTCAGGTTTCCGACGGGAAACCATAAATTTATACAATAAAGAAACTGAACGAAACTTATTTGCTCCTCATATACTGAGGAGATTTTGAGATCCACTTGTTACTCACTGTTCTTCTTCAAAGATATTTTTGCTTCTCTAGAATTTTCTCAAGTCTGTAATATTACTATTAAGATAAAAAGTTTCAAATATGGCAGATTTTTATTGAAAATTTTTTTCATTAAGCATTCCCTAAATTTTGTTTTCTTTCTCCAAGCTCGTTTCAGAGCCTCTCTACCTTCCAATGCAGCCAAGTTCACACCTTTCTTTTACTGCCTCATTAGAAAATAACAGACATCAAAAATAAAATAAATGGAGGCCATGCTGGAACTAGGAACCCAGGCAAGACTCCACTATCTCCATCCCAACACAAGTGGTCCCAAAAGGCACTCCCTTTCCTGGGCCCATATTCTGGTCCACAACATTGTCAGGAAACTTCTGCTTTCTAAGAAGAAAATATCTGTTTCTGGGTCTCCAGATAAGATATAATGCACAGCCCACTAATATGCCCCAAAGCCTTTCAAAATACCCCCTCCCCTTGGCGTTTTTTCTTCAGTACATATATCCAGCTGCATTTATGTAGGCCATGCAGAAATTAGAGAACCCAGGCAAGAAACTAGCCTCACCCTACTAAACCTGCTTAAAGCCAACCATAAAACCCCAAATTTTACCGCTTCTTCTGGACTCCATATTCTGCCCACAACTTAGGTGGCCGTCCGTACTAGAGGACTTGGAGTAGTAATAAACCCAGAGACCAAACAGACATGCAGGACCCCAGGGATAGGGAAACAAGATATTCCACAACGAAAACAAATTGAAGCAGTGTCTATCCACAAATCCAGGCCTACAGAAGATACTAGAAGGAGAACCTCAAACTTAGGAGTTTAACTACACCTTAGAAAAGAGAAGAAAAAATAATAATGGAATAGTAAAACCAAAAGAAGGAAACCCACACCCCAACATCAAAATAAGAAAAATTTTAACATCAAAGCTAAATATTACCTAAGAGATGGAAAAATATTTTTTAAACAAGTAGATCCAAGATACAAGATGGTATAGCCATTCTAATATAAAAAGATCTACAACAACAACAACAACAAAACCCAGACATACACCCAAAGATAATCAAAATTAAAGGTAAAGGACAATTCATAGTCATCAAAGGAAAAATCCACCAAGACTGTTTCAATTCTTAACATGTATGCCCTGAGTGCAAGGACATCCACATTTGTAGCAGAAATATTAATAAATCTTAAATAACATATTGAACCCCACACATTAATAGTGGGAGACTTCAATAGCCCACTCTCACCAATGACAAAGTATCCAGACAGAAAATATACATAAAAACAATGAACTAAAAGACATTATGTCTCAATGGACCTACCATCATCTGTCAGATACTATCTTCAGAACATTTCCCCCAAAGACAAAAAAGTATAACTTCTTCTCAGAACCTCATGAAAATTTCTCTGAAACTGACCATATAATCTGTCAATATGCAAGCTTCAAAAGATGCAATATAATTGAAATAGCTCCTGTATAGCTGGACTTCAACAACAGAAACAACAGAAAACCTAGAAACTAATAGATACTGAACAACTCTCTCAATGATCTCTGGGTCAAAGAAACAAGAAAGAAATTAATGACTTCCGTGAATTCAATGGAAATGAATGCAACACATACCCAAACTTATGAGACACAATTAAACCAGCATTAAGGGAAAACTTCTTAAAACTAAGTACCTCCATACAGAACATAGTGAGGTTTTATACTAGCAACTTAAGGGGATTCATGAAATCTTTAAAACAAAAAGAATGCAACCGTCCAAAGAAGAATAAATAGAAGAAAATAATCTCAGTGTTGAAATCAATAAAATAGAAACAAAGAGAAGAATATAAAGACTCAGTGTAAAAAAGAGTTTCTTCTTTGAGAAATCAATAATATAAACAAGCCCTAATCTAAATCAACTGAGAGAGGGTGGGAGTGAAGGAGAAAGGAGGGAGGGTAGGAGGGAGGAAGAGAGAGAGAGAGGGAGAGAGAAAGAGAGAGAGAGAGAGAGAGAGAGAGAGAGAGAGAGAGAGAGAGAGAGAGAGAGAGAATCCAAATTAACAAAATCAGAAATAAAAACATAAACCTAACATACTGAGAAAATCGAAGGGATCATTAGGTCTTACTACAAAAGCTTGAACTGTGCAAAATTGGAAATAAAAAAAAGAAAATTATTCTTCATATGTACCACTGAGAACAGTTAAATCAAGATGAGATTAACAATTTTAATAGATCTATAACTATAAGGAAATAGAAGCAGTCAATAAGCTTTGCAGAACCAAAGAAACCTAGGACCATATGGTTCGTTTGGGAGTGGGGCAGAATTCTACTAAACTTTCAATAAAAGCTAATACCAATTCTTTACAAATTATTCCACAAAACAGAAACAGAGGAAATGTTGTCAAATTCATCTTATTTGGTCACAATCCCTCTGAAACCAAACGACACAGAGACTCAACAAAGAACAAGAAATTCAGAGCAGTTTCACTCATGAACATAAATGCAAAAATATCAGATAAAATACTAGCAAATTGAATCCAAGAAGACCTCAAAAACCTCATCTACCTTGATCAAGAAGGAGTCATCTCAGAGATGCAGGTGGGTTTCAACTCACAAAAATATGTCAATGTAATTAATCCATCATATGAATGACCTGAAAGAAAAAAATACTGACACGATCTCATTAGATGCTGGAAAAAAAGCCTTGTTCAAAATCCTACTACCTTCATAATAAAAGTCTTGGAAAGACCACGTATACAAGACATATACCTAAAAGTCATAAAAGCACTATGCAGCAAGCCAATAGCAAATATAAAATCAAACTGAGATTTAAATTCTACTTAAAGCAATTTCACTAAAAACAACAGACAAGAAAAAACAGGCTATCCACTCTCTCCATATATATTCAATACAGTATTTTAATTTTTAGTTAGAGCAATAAGAACACTAACAGAGATTAAAAATATACAGTTTTAAAAGGGAAAAGTAAAAGTATAACTATTTGCAGATGATATGCTGGTATACTTAAAATGACCCCCAAAACTATACCAGGGCACTCCTACACTTGATAACTACATCAGTAACTGACTAGATACAAGATAAAGTTAAAAAATTACAAAAATGATAAATGGCCTGAGAAAACATCCTTCACAATAACCACAAAGACTATGAAATATCTTTGTGGA